>NC_053495.1:16179474-16206974 GCF_905171775.1 Rana temporaria
GCATAATGGGACTTGTAGTTTTGCAACAGCTGGAGGTCCGCTAATTACATATCCTTGGCCTAGGCTATAAGAAGTTTGCCAAGACCCTGAAACTGAGCTGCAGCACGGTGGCCAAGACCACACAGCGGTATAACAGGACGGGTTCCCCTCAGAACAGGCCTCACCATGGTCCACCAAAGGAGTTGAGGTCACGTGCTTAGCGTCATATCCAGAGCTTGTCTTTGGGAAATAGACTTATGAGTGCTGCCAGCATTGCTGCAGAGGGTGAAGGGGTGGGGGAGGGGTCAGCCTGTCAGTTCTCAGACCATACGCCGCACACTGCATCAAATTGGTCTGCATGGCTGAAGGAAAGAATCCTCTTCTAAAGATGACGCACAAGAAAGCCCACAAACAGTTTGCTGAAGACATGCTGACTAAGGACATGGATTACTGGAGCCGTGTCCTGTGGTCTGATGAGACCAAGACAAGCTTATTTGGTGTCAGACGGTGTCAGGCGTGTGTGGCGGCAACCAGGTGAGGAGGACAGAGACAAGTGTGTCTTGCCTACAGTCAAGCATGGTGGTGGGAGTGTCATGGTCTGGGGCTGCATGAGTGCTGCCAGCACTGGGGGGCTACAGATCATTGAGGGAACCATGAATGCCAACATGTACTGTGACATACTGAAGCAGAGCATGATCCCCTCCCTTCAGAGACTGGGCTGCAGGGCAGTATTCCAACATGATAACGACCCCAAACACACCTCCAAGATCACCGCTGCCTTGGTAAAGAAGTTCAGGGTAAAGGTGATGGACTGGCCAAGCATGTCTCCAGACCTAAACCTTATTGAGCATCTGTGGGGGATCCTCAAACGGAAGGTGGAGGAGCGCAGGGTCTCCAACATCCACCAGCTCTGTGATGTCATCATGGAGGAGGGGAAGAGAATTCCAGTGGCAACCTGTGAAGCTCTGGTGAACTTCATGCCCAAGAGGGTTAAGGCAGTGCTGGAAAATAATGGCGGCCACACAAAATATTGACACTTTGGGCCCAATTTGGATATTTTCACTTAGGGGTGTCCTCACTTTTGTTGCCAGCGGTTTAGACATTCATGGCTGTGTGTTGTTATTTTGAGGGGACAGCAAATGTACACTGTTATACAAGCTGTACACTCACTACACAACATTGTAGCAAAGTGTCATTTCTTCAGTGTTGTCACATGAAAAGATAGGAGAAAATATTTACAAAGATGTGAGGGGTGTACTTACTTTTGTGAGATACTGTATATTGTACATTTACATCAGTCCCTGCCCTCAAAGAGCTTACAATATAAGGTCCCCAACTCACAATCATACACTTACTAGGGACAATGTAGACAGGAGCCGATTACCTACCAGCATGTCTTTGGAGTGTGGGAGGAAACCGGAGTCACCGGAGGAAACCCACGCAGGGAGAACATGCGAACTCCAGGCAGGTCATGTCGTGGTTGGGCACTAAAAATCAAACCAAAATATTTTTACTTTTATTTTTACTATATAAAGAAAATAACATTTCTGGAAAAAAAAATGTTTTGACTGACTATTGAATTTCTCGAGGCCCTAAAATATCAGGACAGATTAACCACTTAAGGACCGCCTCCTGCATATGTACGTCAGCAGAATGGCAGGGCTGGGCACATGTACCCAGCCGTGGGTCACGGGCGCGCTTCCGCGACCCGGTCCAAAGCTCCGTAACCGGGACCGCGGGACCCGCGGACCCGATCGCCGCTGGGGTCCCGTGATCGGTCCCCGGAGCTGAAGAACGGGGAGAGCCGCGTGTAAACACGGCTTCCCCGTTCTTCACTGTGGCGCTGTCATCGATCGTGTGATCGATGATGTCACACCTACAGCCACACCCCCCTACAGTTGTAAACACACACTAGGTGAAACATAACCCCATCAGCGCCCCCTTGTGGTTAACTCCCAAACTGCAACTGTCATTTCCACAATAAACAATGCATTTTAAATGTATTTTTTGCTGTGAAAATTACAATGGTCCCAAAAATGTGTCAAAATTGTCCGAAGTGTTCCGCCATAATGTCGCAGTCACGAAAAAAATCGCTGATCGCCGCCATTAGTAGTAAAAAAAATATTTTTTTATAAAAATGCAATAAAACTATCCCCTATTTTGTAAACGCTATACATTTTGCGCAAACCAATCGATAAACGCTTATTGCAATTTTTTTTACCAAAAATAGGTAGAAGAATACGTATCGGCCTAAACTGAGGAAAAAAAATGTTTTATATATTTTTGGGGGATATTTATTATAGCAAAAAGTAAAAAATATTGATTTTTTTTCAAAATTGTCGCTCTATTTTTGTTTATAGCGCAAAAAATAAAAACCGCAGAGGTGATCAAATACCACCAAAAGAAAGCTCTATTTGTGGGGAAAAAAGGACGCCAAATTTGTTTGGGGGCCACGTCGCACGACCGCGCAATTGTCAGTTAAATGCGACGCAGCGCCGAATCGCAAAAACTGGCCGGGTCCTTTAGCTGCCTAAAGGTCCGGGTCTTAAGTGGTTAAATAAAATGTGGCGTTTGTGTTGCTGTGCGATTCACATGTGATCCGGATGCAGTGGGATTTCAGCGCATTCGCCGGACCCCACCAAAGTCGGCAACTGCAGCGCGCTTTGAACGTGGGTTTCCCGCACCGTGTTCTGGTGTGACTGGGTCCTAAATATGGTGCCAGATTCACAGCAGAAATACGCCGGCGTATCTACTGATACGCCGGCGTATTTTCAAATTTGCCGCGTCGTATCTTGATTTGGAATCCTCAAACCAAGATACGACGGCTTTTGCCATAGATCCGACAGGCGTACGGCTTCGGATCGTAGGTGTAATTCTCCGGCGGCCGCTGGGTGGAGTTTGCGTCGTTTTCCTGCGTCGGGTATGCAAATTAGCTGTTTACGGCGATCCACGAAGGTACGCACGTTCGTCGCATTCTCTTACGTCGTCGCTAGTCGGCTTTTCCCGTCGTAAAGTTACGAGTGCTTTGTAGATGGTGTAAAATTAGACCATCCATGTTAAAGTATGGCCGTCGTTCCCGCGTCAAATTTTTTATTTTTTTGCGTAAGACGTCCGGGAATACGAAAGTACGTTACGCACGTCGCCGTTCAAAAAAACACGTCGGGGCGCCGTAATTTTGCGCAAAGCGCGGCGGGAAATTTCCTAACGGAGCATGCGCAGAACGTTCGGCGCGGGAACGCGCCTAATTTAAATGGTACACGCCCCATTTGAATTAGGCGGGCTTGCGCCGGACGGCTTTACGCTACGCGCCGCAAGTTTACACGCAAGTGCTTTGTGAATCGAGCACTTACGCCGAAAACTTGCGGCGGCGTAACGTAAATGAGATACGTTACGCCGCCGCGCAGCTACGTCAATCTGGCCCATGGTGTGCGGTTCCACTTTAAGTCGCCATCGTGCCCGCTGTGAAAATTTCCAGCCCCCTGGATCCGGCGCCCTCCATCCATCATCTTCGGCTGAGCCAGGCTGTCCGGCAGGAAAACCTTTTCGCTGGGCGACAGCAGTAAATATGATTTAGGGTTGTCGGGGAGGAGGGAGGTTGTCACCGGCGGAGTATTAATGCCAGGCTGTAAATATATTCTGTAATAGAAAACTTCAGCGCAAACTGTGGAGGTCACAGAGGGCCGGCTGACTGATACTGTATATTCTCTGCTTTATGGGGGATCTCAATCCAGCTGCAGCCGCCCTTGTCCTGACAGCGGGGGATGGATGAGGTGAAGGTGGCTGGAAGCCTCACAGAGAAGACATCCCATAGTTTCCATTATTACAAGACTTTTCCTTATTTTTGCTACACAGTTTTTGTTTCATTGTGGCGTTTTCTATCCAGATTTCTAGGGGCTCCCTCTAGTGGCCATCTCTAGGTCAGGCAGTGCAGCCTGTATCCCTCGAAGAGGAAATTTCGCACCGCCGCGTGTGATTCGCACAGGACATTGTGTATGGCTCAAATCGCATCCGCGCCAAAATGGCGCAGGATCTTTACTTTTATTTCACCCGTGTGATGCAATTCTGACAATCGCACTGCGTTTTGCGATCTGTTTTGGGCGGTGCGTCCATAAGGGGCCCATGGGCGCCGCCCCCTCTCTCCTGGCACCGCTTTATCACCATAAATAGATTAATCTATCTATAGTCGCCGCTGACACCCCCTATTCAGGTGTCCTGCCCCTTTTCGGGCGCCGGGCGCCTGAATTCCAGCGGCGGAGGTGTTTTTTTGGAAACACCCGATTAGAGCCGTAGGCTCGAATAGGCATCCAAAAAGGCGAATAGCGGGCGCCATGCTGGGCGCTCGCTGTTCACTCCGCGTTGTGTTAGGACAGCGAAGGAATTCGCTTTGCTAACACTGAACCGCCTCTCAGCCAATCAGGTGCTCAGGTCTGTTACCTGTCACATGATTGGCCGAAACAACGGGCGCTGTAATTGGACGCCTGATAGAGAGGACGGGAGAAGACGTCGAGGAGCGCGGAGGACACCGCCGTGACCCGCTGCGAGACAGGTAAGTGCCGGGCGATGCACACTGGCAGCATTTGATGGGGCACAAAAGCGGCAATTGATGGGCACACTGGTAGCAATTGATGGGGCACAGTAGCTGCAATTGATGGGCACACTGGCAGCATTTGATGGGGCGCAGTAGCGGCAAATAATGGACACAGTAGCGGCAATTGATGGGCACAGTGTCAGCAATTGATGGGCACAGTGTCAGCAATTGATGGGCACAGTAGCGGCAATTAATGGGCACACTGGCAGTAATTGATGGGGCGCAGTAGCGGCAATTGATGGGCACAGTGTCAGTAATTGATGGGCATAGTAGCGGCAATTGATGGGTACACTGGCAGCATTTGATGGGTACAGTAACTGCATTTGATTGCACAGTGGCGGCAATTTATGGGCACAGTAGCGGAAATTGATGGGCACAGTAGCGGCAATTGATGGGCACACTGGCAGCATTTGATGGGTACAGTAACTGCATTTGATTGCACAGTGGCGGCAATTTATGGGCACAGTAGCGGAAATTGATGGGCACAGTAGCGGCAATTGATGGGCACACTGGCAGCATTTGATGGGTACAGTAACTGCATTTGATTGCACAGTGGCGGCAATTGATGGGCACAGTAGCGGCAATTGATGGGCACAGTAGCGGCAATTGATGGGCACACTGGCAGCATTTGATGGGGCACAGTAGCTGCAATTGATGGACACAGTAGCGGCAATTGATGGGCACACTGGCAGCCTTTGATGGGGTGCAGTAGCAGCAATTGATGGACACAGTAGCAGCAATTAATGGGCACACTGGCAGTAATTGATGGGGCACAGTAGCTGAAATTGATGGGCACAGTAGCGGCAATTGATGGACACAGTAGAGGCAATTGATAAGCACAGTGTCAGTAATTGATGGGGCACAATGACAGCATTTAATGGGGCACAGTAGCTGCAATTGATGGGCACACTGGCAGTAATTGATGGGGCACAGTGTCAGCAATTGATGGGCACAGTAGCAGCAATTGATAGGCACACTGGCAGCAATAGAAGGGTACAGTAGCTGCATTTGATGGCACAGTGGCGGCAATTTATGGGCACAGTTCGATGTTTTTTTTTCCGGTTTGTTTGCACCCCCCTAAAAATGTTGAGCACCAGCAGCCACTGGTTTTGGGGTGTCATTAATGTAACCTTGACAAGCGCAGCAGATGGCACGGACGCGGTGCGATTGCAATGCGGTGCGATGAGATGCGGGGAAATGCCGCGAATCTCGTGCTTTTCCTGGATCTCCTCAGTGGGGCTCCAGCTGAAGCTCAATCTGCTTGTATTTTCCCTTCTGTGCCCCCCCTCCCCCCTTCATCAATATGCTAATTAAATGTTTCCATTTTCATCGCATTCCTTATTTTGGATCACTGGGTCTCTATCAGGGCCGTAGATAAAGGGAAGAACTAACAGCTGATCATTGTAAGCACCCCTGTCAGTGGTAAATGGTTTGTCTCTTCCATGTAAACGTATACATCTGTAGGAGAGCTTGTGCTTTTGAAAAAAACAACAGACTTCCTGGCTGTATCACTCGATGGAAATAGAAGAACGAAAGCCTGAAAGAGGAAAGGAATGCAGCCGTCACTTCGATTGGCAAATTGTAATACGACAAATGTTTGTTTTGGGGTTTAATATCACTTTATGTATTTGTAATCCTTATGCTGCTAGCAATAGATAGGAGGGGTCCCTCTCACATCAGAGTCCTGCGCTACATTAGAGTCCTGCGCTACATTAGAGTCCCCTTACAGAGTCCCCATCAGAGCCCCCTTACAGAGTCCCCATCAAAGCCCCCTTACAGAGTCCCCATCAGAGCGCCCATCAAATCCCCCTTACCGAGCCCCCTTACAAACAGAGTCCCCCTTACAGAGTGCCCATCAGAGCCCCCTTACAGAGTGCCCATCAGAGCCCCTTTACAGAGTCCCCATCAGAGCCCCCTTACAGAGTCCCCATCAGAGCCCCCCTACAGAGTCCTCATCAGAGCCCCCTTACAGAGTCCCCATCAGAGCCCCCTTACAGAGTCCCCATCAAAGCCCCCTTACAGAGTCCCCATCAAAGCCCCCTTACAGAGTCCTCATCAGAGCGCCCATCAAATCCCCCTTACAGAGTCCCCTTACCGAGCCCCCTTACAAACAGAGTCCCCATCAGAGCCCCCTTACAAACAGAGTCCCCATCAGAGCCCCCTTATAGACAGAGTCCCCGTCAGAGCCCCCTTACAGAGTCCCCATCAGAGCCCCCTTACAGAGTGCCCATCAGAGCCCCCTTACAGAGTGCCCATCAGAGCCCCCTTACAGAGTGCCCATCAGAGCCCCCTTACAGAGTGCCCATCAGAGCCCCCTTACAGAGTCCCAATCACAGCCCCCTTACAGAGTCCCCATCAGAGCCCCCTTACAGAGTCCCCATCAGAGCCCCCTTACAGAGTCCCCATCAGAGCGCCCATCAAATCCCCCTTACAAACAGAGTGCCCATCAGAGCCCCCTTACAGAGTGCCCATCAGAGCCCCCTTACAGAGCGCCCATCAAAGCCCCCTTACAGAGTCCCCTTACCGAGCCCCCTTACAGACAGAGTCCCCATCAGAGCCCCCTTATAGACAGAGTCCCCATGAGAGCCCCCTTATAGAGTCCCCATCAGAGCCCCCTTACAGACAGAGTCCCCATCAGAGCCCTCTTATTTTAAAGGGCTAGATACAATCTTGCAGTGGGCCATAGTTTGGAGACCAATGCTCTATCACAAGATATTTTTTCCGGTTGGTAAATCAGGAGCAGTTGAATTTGGAAGTTGTCCATGAATTCCTCTCTACAATATAATATATATCGGGGAAACTATTATGGAATTCAGTTCAGGATTAAATATTTCTATTTTCCATCGCAGCACCACTGAGGTTTCCAAAAATCACACCTGAGAGATCTGCAGGACATTCAATTCCAAAGGCACTTTCTTTTTTATTTTATATAATCTGTATTATGTAGCCACAAACTTTGCAGCATTTTACTCCTGAGGCACCAGTGCCATCTAGTGGATAAATAGAATAATACATGCATGCCATACTACCCAACAGACTGTGGAGAACTTTCATTTGTACTTATTGAGGCCGGGTTCACACCATTGCGAATTGGATGTGAGATCATTGCATCCAATTCGCAATAGCAAGAGATTTTGACCGGCTCTCTATGGAGCCGGTTCCCATATCTCCACTGCGGCTCCGGCGCGTTTTGCACAATAAAACTGTGCGTCTTTTGGTTCGTTTCAGGTCTGAGTTCAGCCTGAAAGTCGCGCTAAATCAGACCTGAAACGGTAAACCAGGACACACCAGACACCCCCCCCCCCCCAAGAGCCTTAAGGCTAGTGCTGGTGGATAAAGTATTAAACCCGCCGTCCGTAAGCTTCCAGAGTGGGGGGTTGGTGAGTGCTTTGGGGCCGCTGGAGGACAGACCACCAATAACAAGCCTTGGAGGGAATGTTGAACTCAGGGGGTCCTTAGGGGGTTTATTGCTACACAAAGAATAATTCCGTCAGTTCCTGGCAAAGAGGTGCGGACAGTCTGCTGATCCCAGCACTGTCATGTGCTCACCCTTTAGGGCCAATCATACCTGTATATGTATTTGGAAGGGGTGTATACAGCGCCCCAAAGATGCTGCTTGCAGGACTTTTTCTTTTTGCCAGGAGGTGGCGCTATTCTAACTGTCCCTAGTACACGGCGAGGTGGAAAGGGATGGCGGTGGCAGATGCAGAACCTGCTGGCGTAGAGGTGAAAGCCTTCTGATCGGGACGGAGAAACATGCGGCCGAAGCTGATGGGTCGGGTCCCTGGCCTTGATTTGATGCAGTTCCTAACCTTGTCAGTTTCTCGAGAGGGAACGTCGACCCCACCCTACTGTTAAGGGGGAGTCGTACCATAGGCTAGTACCTCCCGAGTATAATTAGGTAGGGAGCGAAAGAGGCGACGGGGAGAGCTTGCTGATTGAACGGGCTTCTCTCCCTGAGCTTCCGAAGCTCTCGTTCCTTCTTGGTAGGGAAGGGGGCTGTGACTGTCCGGGATGTTGGTCAGGGTTGTGAGAAAAGCCTATGGTGAATGTGCCCCTGGAGTGGCAGTTCAAGGGTGCCATACTTGCACTAGTGTTTTACCGGCACTTTTGCTTTTTGGCACCGTGGTCACTTCACCATATCACACTTTTTTTTTTTACACCTGCCTCTAGGGCCGGGCCTTTTGGTCGGGACCAGAGGAATTGTTGTTTCCTGGCCGGAGGGCTGGCCATGGTATTGCACGATGGTCACTTTCACTCTCCCTAGTCTTTATTCTCCCCCACTTTCTTTTATTTACCCCCGTGTTTGTCACTTTTATGTATTTTTTTTGTTTGGTGTTACGTTTTGTCACAGTGTTATCAGTAGGGTGCCGGTCCTCGGGCCAGCCCTGAACGTCTTGGGAGTGGGTGGACATGGCCTTCTGGCTTAGTTCGCCTGCTCTAATGGGGTCTTCCCCACCTAGTACTTGGGTGGGTTCTGTTTCGGCAAAACCTCCAAAGAATGGGGTCCGTGAAGGCTTCGGCTGCACGGACCATGTGAAGTACCTCAGTCCCCGTCTGGAACCTAACGCCCCCGGGGGATCAGGGTCAGGTCCTTCTTTATGGAGGATAGATGTAGCACATTTTTGTTTCACTCTTGATATGTGTGCACATTTTGGCATTAGGTGGAGTTTTTGGGTGTGCTTTGCATGCCATAGGCTTTTTAAAAAAAAAAGTATTCACTCACCATGGGCTTGTACTGGCTTTGTTTTTGAGGCTATGCCCCCTTGGTGCCCCCCTTTAACCCTCCACTCCAGGAGACATCGGTTTATGGCTATTGTCCTTGTGAAGAACTCTTAAAAGATAAGTTCCCTAAAAGCCCACATCTGCAATGGACTTTGAGACTTGTATTTATTCACACAGAGCTCTGTGTATGAATGACGCGGCCATGTGGGCGGAGCCCCGGACGGCTACGCTGATTTAAAAAAAGAAAGTCACACTTGTTCTTGCTCTATAGAACCTTTTAGGCCCCTTTCACACCTGCGGACTGTAGGGTGACCACGTGTCCCGGATTGCCGACAGTTCCGCATTTTGCAGGTCTGTCCCGGGCACATTCATTCCAGGACAAAACAGTGTCCCGGAATGAAATTGACACAGCCACCCCCCGTGCCAATCTGATGCCCTCAAAAAAGACCACATCACCGCTTTACTCACTGACAGTACTTGTCCTGGCCGGGAATGCCTGGAGGAGCACAATCCCCGCCCCCTGTGTGTGATTGGAGAAATCAAACCCCACCTCTTGTGTCCAATCACTGTGCTGTAATTCATTACAGCACAAGCCGATTTTTGGGAAGGGAGGGTGTCCCTGAATGGTAGTTTGGAAATGTGGTCACCCTAGCAGACCGTATGTCCGCTTTTTCATCTATCCGTTTATGGATGAAAAAGGGACGTACGTGTATCCTATATATAAGCAAGGAGTGTTAAAGAAGTCTGATAAAATGTGGAAACCCTTGTGGGAGGCAACGTGGATTGACATGTGAAGGTTAATAGAGCAGAATGGCAATCTAATGCTGAGATGTGATGCAATAGAAATTTGATTAAGACGAATGAGATGGGGAAGGATGGATGGTGAAGAGTAAATGTAGCGATTGGAAAATAACTTATGCCGCGTACACACACACGACCATTTTTAATGGTCTAGAAAAAAACATTAAAATAAATGTAATTATTCACATCGCGAAAAACGGTCGTGTGTACGCAGCATTAGACTCAAGGGAACACTTGACAAGATTACCCCATGTTGCCAATCAACACCCGGGGAAACATCCATAAGTACACTTCATTTACCCCGTTATTTATACCTGTACAATTTGAGGGGATGTATGAATTGCTGCATTGTAAAAGAAATACTTGAAGAAATGAATTAAAAAAAAGCCTAGGGTGTTCATCTGCATGCCTCACTGTGCCCATGCCTAGACTTACGTTTAACATGGGAGTATATAGAAGGGGTGCCCATTTTGGGGGGGGGGGGGGGGGACAGTGCTACTCGGCCATAGGTCCCCCAGACAACAAACTGCACACTTGTAGAGGAAGAGTGGGGCTACATGTGTGCCAAATTTGGGGTCCAGGGGACCTACGGCCGTTACCAGGTTCCCCAAAGTCCAGAGATCAGGCGCAAAAAGGTGACTCGAGTGTAAGCCGAGGGGGGGCATTTTCAGCACCAAAAAAACTCAGCCTGTGTGTGTGTGTATGTGTATGTGTATGTGTATGTGTATGTGTATGTGTATGTGTATGTGTATGTGTATGTGTATGTGTATATATATATATATATATATATATATATATATATATATATATATATATATATATATATATATATATATATATATATATATATACACACACACATACACTTTTTTTTTTAAAGTGTTCTTACTTTACAGCATTTCCCCACATCTGCCTAAAACTTTTGAACTGTACATGTTAGAGATGAGAAACCAAAAGCACTGCAACTCAAAGAACTCATTAAGGATACACAATTGACACTTGTGGTTTTCAATAGTTTTATTGAAAAAAAATGATAATACCAACAGCTCTGCTTCAACTCTGTACAGAAGCGATAACCGGCGGGATGAGTCAAGTCTTCTAGAAGACTTTTATAGGTGCCCTTTTTGAACTCATGCTCATAATTAGGCAAAATTAAAATATTTTTCTGAAATGAAACAAAAAAAAAAAAAAAATAATAATTAAGTCCTTGCACAGTCCACAATTCTAAAAAATGGCCCAAAACTGATGGAAAAAAAGAAAAAAAGAAAAAAAAGGGGGGGCATTTGGTGAATGGACACCAACCGGGTGACACGCCTGACCATCTCTGAAGTCCTTGGACTATGATCTTTTAAACAGTTGTTCCAAGTCACGTGATCGGCGCACATCCTGCTCCGAGGACTGGCCATGTGGAGGGATGATCTTTTGTTTTAGAAGAGCAGAGCGCCCATGCTTCCCACTTCGCTCTGCTCTTTGACGAAGATCTCAAAGTATTGGTAGATGATGGTGACGGCCAGCAATATTCCCGTACCCGAGCCGATGGCACCCAAGAAGTCTGCCAAGACAGAGAGGGCGCCGATACAGAGACCACCGAACGCAGCAGCTGTCGGGATGTACCTAAAGAAGAAAAACATAAAAGTTGGTTAAAATGAATGCAGACTGCAAATATCTTCCCTCAAAGCTCTGTTTTTTATAACTGGAAGTGAAACCTTCAATTGACACTAGTCTAAATGAAAACACTGCCATCATTTCTAAAGACACAGCTGCTTAAAGCTTCCCCTATTTCTTTTCAGTCTGAAAATGGAACCTGCCCACTGGTTTAGACCATGGGTCCTCAAACTACGGCCCTCCAGTTCAGGAACTACAATTCCCATCATGCCGAGTCATGTCTGCGAATGTCAGCGGGAGGGCTGTAGTTTGAGGACCCATGGTTTAGACAGCCTGAGCAATTTATTGTGTACAAATTTCCTTTACAACCCCCTTTAAGCTATTTAGTACAAAAACGTAATTATACTATTATTTATAGCTGACTGAATGATCTTTAGCATTCACACACATTTTAAGTAATCAATTGACAGTTACAACAGAGGAAAACTGACAGCTAAGCTTACGCTTTGCTGACTCACCTGTTGAGTTCATGCACCATGGAGGTCTCCCTGTGTCCTCTCATCACCATCTGCTGCTCTTTAAGCTGCTTTGCAACCTGTAGACAAAAAAATAAATAAAATATATAAAAGAGTTCATACGCTCTGATCTTACAGCAACAGCACGAATGGCAAGCTCCCGGGTTACAAACTTACATCTTTAGCAGAGGAACCAGACACTTCAATCCATGTCTTGGAGAAGAAGGCGCAGGAGCCCAACATGAAGACTATATAAATGACCGCATGGACAGGATCATCTAGTACCGAACCAAACGACTCCGGCGGCGAGAGGAAGTAACAGAGGCCGCCTACAGGGTACGCCCTAGCCGGACCACCAGTAGAGGTATCCTAGGAGATACAAGATGAAGAGGCCCATTACTAAGTTTTCTTGTTAGATGACCAGCAAACTTTAAACAGCATACATCAGATAAAAATGCAAAATTTGTCGATAGAAGCTTTTTGCAACTGAATGTATGAGATTAGTGACTGTATACAAGATACAATTAAAAAAAATAAACACATTTGGAAATCTCTAAATACAACAGGTTTAGAATTAGCTCCGAGCTTCCCTAAAAGTGACCCTTGCTGCCCAAATCTTTGTCCATCATTCTAAATCCCTTTGTTGAAAAGCTTTGCTAAAATAAAATTGCAGCATTTAAAAAAAAAAGCCACTAACTGACCAGCTCCCCGCTTTGCTGATCTTCACTGGTTCTGCATACTAAAGTTTTGCATGAAGTGAAAAAATTAAATAAAAAAACCTTCCACCTTTAGAACCACTTTAAAAAGGGAAAGTGGGGGTCAGTTCTGAAGACATGAAGTTGCAGATGTCCCTCATATGGTTATAAATCATAAAGCTTGACTTGCACGGGCTTCCTCCACCAAAATGCTGCTTTTACAGATCGCACTATTTGCACAAACATAGGGCACTGTTACTATCATAGTTGGTTACAGGATACTCACAGACCACGTGCCCAGGAGGTTGACAAGTAGGTTCCCGCTGAATCGGGCAGACAGCATCTGAGAGATGACGTACAGATTGGAAACCAGAGCCGACTGCAGGATGATGGGGATGTTGGAGGTGTAGAAGAGCTTAATGGGGTAAGTATTGTACTGACCACGGTAGCGGGCAGATTTAATGGGCAGGTCCACTCTGAAGCCCTGCAAGGAGACAAAATAGGTTAAAAAACTATACAATCAGATTAACAGAAAAAAGACGTTTGTGATTTAGGTTTATCCTAAAGGATGGGTTAAAGATCCTGTGCTTATAAAGACTGCAGGCAAATACTCTGTACACACCTGGAAGTATATAACCACAGCGAAGACAAAGATGGTGGCAATGAGGTTCATGAGGTTGGGCAGGTTCTGGCGGTAGAAAGCCTCCCGGAGAGCGCGGACTTTATCGGTACGAGTGGCGAGCAGGTGGAAAAGAGCGATGATGGCTCCCTCAAACTCTGTGCCTGTTAACAAACAAATAATATTTAAATAACAGGGAACACACTGGAAATATGTTGACCCATCTTAAGTCTAAAGCGTCCTTCAGGTTTAAATGATTAATTTATAATATAGATGTCTTTTATTACATATATATTAAAAAAAAAACAAAAAAAAAAAACGCAATCTATATCCTTGCTGCACAATTCCCATTACAATTATAGGAGAAACCATGGAGTATACAGCTTTCAATCAATCTACAGACCGGCTAAGAAGAGCAATAAAGTTTGGTAAAAACTTTAAATATTCAATACAAAATTATAACCTTATAGGACTCAACTATACTTTATTAATAAACATGAACACGCTGATAAAGGCAATCTGCATAACGACAATCAGAATCACATATAGAGCTAAAAAGAAAAATTAGCTATGTATTATACCTCTGCCAGTGTTTACTGTAGTCGGGCTGAAGGCCTTCCATACGATGGTCTCACAGATGTTGGTAGCAATAAAGAGGGAGATTCCAGAGCCTAAACCATAACCCTTCTGTAGCAGCTCATCCAGGAGCAGAACAATGAGACCGGCAACAAAGAGCTGGAAATAAATATAGAAATTGTATAAACTGCATAGAGGATGAAAAGAATTCAAGTCCTCAGAAATGGCAGATGGCTTACCTGTATAGTGATGAGAAGACAGATGCCAGCACCCATCTCTGAAGGATCTCCGTACATTCCTGTCATGACATAGACGATGGCTTGACCAATTGTGATGATCATACCGAACACTACAAAAAAAAAGGCGATAGTTAAATCTTGCACATTTTAGAGAAGAAAAATAAAATAAAAAAAGAAGTGTAAAATTTAAAGTTTGGACTGGAGAGCGGAGCTGCATACTGAAGGTTACCATAGAATGCATGTGAAATCAGGCAGGAATAATTGTTAAGGGGCTGCTGGGACCTAAACAACCACCATACAGAACAAATCAGTCAGTCCCCAGAATGGCTGCTTTTAAATTTGGTTTGGACTTCTTACAGCGGTCATCTTTGGACATTGAACAGAGCTCCACCCAGAAGGAAAAGCTCCGCTTGTCTGCCACCTCCCCCCCTTCGCTGTCACATTTTGCACCTGTTGAGGGGTTTCCTGGTTTTGACAGGTACCCGCTCCCACCTGAGTTCACCACGGCGAACTCTGCTGAAATTTTGGCCACCCTCCTCCTTCCCCCGCAGCTGGCAAACTTACAGAGTGCAACGCGATTGCGCAGTAGGGCACCAGCTGTGAAGCAGCAAGACTTCACTGCCAGTTTCCCTTAGCGAAGATGGTGGCGGCTAGTGGTGCAACGGATCACCACCCATCCGTGATCCGAACGGGTCACCCTGTTCGGATCGGCAACCAGCACGTGATCCACGGAGCTCTCCGCAGCCTCTGCCATAGGAAAGTCCCCGTCTTCAGCCTAGCTCCGGCCATCTTGGTACACCTGGCGGCAGCTGTCAGGGAGTGATGTTTCATTGCCGCCATCTTGCTCCACCCCACACTCCTGTACAGCAATGCTAGTGAAAAGGGGGCAAGCGGACATCTTGTTACACTCAGAGTTTTAGTTCTTTTCAACACAAAATGGAGCTTATATGGTTAAATTCAGTATTTGGAAATCCAATGGACTGTTTACATGTTAAATTTCAAAAGCAGCAGCAAACCCTACATGCTTGCTAATGGACAGAACACCTCCGATTGTCACATGTTAGTTAAATGTGAAAATCAGAGGTGTTCTTTCACATTAGCAACCATGTAAGGTCAGCAGGTTTGCTGCTGCTTTTAAAATTTAAAATGTAAACAGTCCATCAGATTTACATATACTGTATTTAAGCATATAAGCTCTCCGCTTTGTGTTGAAAATAACGGAAATCTAAAACTCTGGTGGGTGCAACAAGATTTGTCTTTTTTTTGCTGATCCAAAAAATGATCCGATGCGTGAGTTTTTTAAACCGCTGCACCGCTAGTGGCGGCAGCACCTGATAGCCGATTGAACAAAAATCGGCCCGCGATGAGGACACCACTGGATTCTGTGACAGTTAAGCGTCCTATTAAAAGTCAGAAGCTACATTATTTGTAGCTTCATGAAAAAAATTCTGAAGGATCCTGGAGTGCTGCTTTAATGGGTTGAGGGCAGCAAGTCACTGACCAGCACTGCTCTGTGAGAAAGAGGAAATTTAACCCTAATGTACACTTTATATAATCACGAAAACTGTAGAAAACTTGATCTGCCATCATAACTAGAGGTCGACCGATATGGGTTTTTCTCTGGCCGATGCCGATGCCGATATTTAGAAATCGGGGCAGCCGATGGCCGATATATGAGGCCGATTTTTGCGGCCGATATTTTGGGCCGATTTTTGGATTGGGATGCATTGTGGAGGAGGATGGATGGTGCTGGGCGTGGGTGGGAGATGCGTTGTGGAGGGGGAAAGATGGTGCTGGCTGTGCCTGGGGGATGCATTGTGGAGGGGGATGGCTGGATGTTGCTGGCCTTGGAGGGGGGATGCTTTGTGGAGGGGAAGAGATGGATGGTGCTGGCTGTGGATGGAGGGAGGGGGTGGATGGATGCAGCTGGCCGTGGGTGGGGGATGTATTGTGAAGGGGGATGGATGGAGCTGGCCGTGGGTGGGGGATGCATTGTGAAGATGGATGGAGCTGGCCGTGGGTGAGGGATGCATTGTAGAGGGGGGATGGATGGATGCAGCTGGCCGTGGGTGGGGGATGCATTGTGAAGGGGGATAGATGGATGGAGCGAGCTGGCCGTGGGTGGGGGATAAATTGTGAAGGGGGATGGATGGATGCAGCTGGCCGTGGGTGGGGGATGCATTGTGAAGGGGGGTGGATGGATGGAGCTGGCCATGGGTGGGGGATGTATTGTGAAGGGGGATGGATGGAGCTGGCCGTGGGTGGGGGATGCATTGTGAAGATGGATGGAGCTGGCCGTGGGTGAGGGATGCATTGTAGAGGGGGGATGGATGGATGCAGCTGGCCGTGGGTGGGGGATGCATTGTGAAGGGGGATAGATGGATGGAGCGAGCTGGCCGTGGGTGGGGGATAAATTGTGAAGGGGGATGGATGGATGCAGCTGGCCGTGGGTGGGGGATGCATTGTGAAGGGGGGTGGATGGATGGAGCTGGCCATGGGTGGGGGATGTATTGTGAAGGGGGATGGATGGAGCTGGCCGTGGGTGGGGGATGCATTGTGAAGATGGATGGAGCTGGCCGTGGGTGAGGGATGCATTGTAGAGGGGGGATGGATGGATGCAGCTGGCCGTGGGTGGGGGATGCATTGTGAAGGGGGATAGATGGATGGATGCAGCTGGCCGTGGGTGGGGGATGCATTGTGAAGGGGGGTGGATGGATGGAGCTGGCCGTTGGTGGGGGATGGATGGATGGAGCTGGCCGTGGGTGGGGGATGCATTGTGAAGGGGGATGGATGGATGGAGCGAGCTGGCCGTGGGTGGGGGATGTATTGTGAAGGGTGATGAATGGAGCTGGCTGTGGGTGGGGGATGTATTGTGAAGGGGGATGGATGGATGGAGCGAGCTGGCCGTGGGTGGGGGATGTATTGTGAAGGGGGATGGATGGATGGAGCTGGCCGTGGGTGGGGGATGCATTGTGAAGGGGGATGGATGGAGCGAGCTGGCCGTGGGTGGGGGATGTATTGTGAAGGGTGATGGATGGATGGATGGAGCTGGCCGTGGGTGGGGGATGCATTGTGAAGGGGGATGGATGGATGGAGCGAGCTGGCCGTGGGTGGGGGATGTATTGTGAAGGGTGATGGATGGATGGAGCTGGCCGTGGGTGGGGGATGCATTGTGAAGGGGGATGGATGGATGGAGCGAGCTGGCCGTGGGTGGGGGGATGTATTGTGAAGGGGGATGGATGGATGGAGCTGGCCGTGGGTGGGAGATGCTTTGTAGAGGGGGGTGGATGGATGGAGCTGGCCGTGGGTGGGGATGGATAAAATGAGTGTGTATACAGGAGAGGTGTGTGCTCTAACATGTACACACTGTTCCCTCCAGCACTGTCCATTGGATGACACCTGTGAGCTCCCACGTGAGTTGGAGTACAATCACTAGAGAGCCGAGGCACCTATCAGAGATAATAGGAATACTGTACATTACCCCAGTCTCCAGCAGCACGAGAAATGAATCCTTCAGCCACGCTGCTGGTAGCCTGCGCGCCGGCCCCGCCCCCCCTACCTCGACGGGCTGTAGCAGAAAGCAAACTTGTCACAAGCCCGAGCAGCTGCAGTAGTTGCTTGTCTGCGCGAAGAGATTACAAAAGCTTCCTGCATGCTGGGACGGTGGCGGGATTACTTAACATGGGCTCTAGGCTACGGCTGCCGTAGCCTAGAGCCCATGTTAAGTAATCCCGCCACCGTCCCAGCATGCAGGAAGCTTTTGTGATCTCTTCGCGCAGACAAGCAACTACTGCAGCTGCTCGGGCTTGTGACAAGTTTGCTTTCTGCTACAGCCCGTCGAGGTAGGGGGGGCGGGGCCGGCGCGCAGGCTACCAGCAGCGTGGCTGAAGGATTCATTTCTCGTGGAGCGGGGTTTAGCGCGGCAGCCGAAAATCGGCCGATTTTTTTACAATAATCGGCCGATGCCGATTTCTTAAAAACTGCCAAATATCGGCCGATATATCGGCCGACCGATATATCGGTCGACCTCTAATCATAACGCAACTCACATTTCTGTGCCCCATTGAACAACGCTCTGTCCTTTGGTGTGTCTCCCACTTCAATGATCTTGGCACCGGCCAGAAGCTGCATGATGAGACCAGAGGTGACAATTGGAGAAATACCGAGCTCCATCAAAGTACCTGAAAGCAAAGAGGAAAAGGGTCATCACAGAAATTGCAAACCAGGGAGGTCCTTTATCTTGTAACACCCTAAAGAACACAGGAGCAGTACGGTCAACACAGATGCAGCAGCCTGTATCTTCTTTAACATAAGGAAAACACTTTACCAAGCTCACATCTTGGCCCTGTTCACTCTATAGGATTTAAAAAAATGCTTACATAAGGTTTCCTGTCACTTTAAATCATTTTGTGGACCTGTCGCACCCAAAACAAAATAGCGTCAGTCTGAGGCGGAGGGGCAGGCTGATGACATCACAATCTTTGACTCAGAGGCGGTTTTGTATCCATTGATAGAAAACAAAGCCGTCAATGAATGGCTGAGCACAGCTCAGACCAACGCTATCTTGTTCCAGGTGTGAGACAGATAGATATATCTCTATCTATATTAGTAAGCAGCTGAGGCTACATACAGTTTATACAACAAGCCCAGTGGGTGCACAGCTTAGTGAAGGTAATGGTTTGGGCCAGCTTTGCCCACACTATTTAAAGTGACAGGAAACCTAGACATCAGCTTAAATGAGACAAAGTCACTGCCCACTCAGTGCAAAGCAATAGGGTCTCCATATAGTCCCTTTCCCTGGCATGTATACTTATCCAGGCAATCTCCTCTGCCATAGTGCCAGGGACCTCCCTAATGAAGCACATGACCTGGCTGACAGTTTGGGGCTGAGCAGCCAAGGCCTAAACGTTGGGGGGTGGGCTAGGTGCAGACACCATCCCTTTGCTCTTAACAAGCCAAGTATCACTTTAAAAATCACAATAGGATTAATGTACTAAAGACAAATAGACTGTACTTTACAAGTGTAGTTGCTCCAGAGCTTAGTAAATCAGGGGAAGCTATACGGACTTCCATCATCCAGTCATGTGTGAACAAAAACGCTGTTTTTTTTTTTTTTATTGCATGCGATTGGGTATTCTTTGTAAAGTGAAGCTTCACCTCATTTACTAAGCTCTGGAGGAACTGCACTTGCAGTGTGTATAGTCTAGTTGCCTTTAGTAAATCTACCGCAATGTGTGAAGGTGGCCCCTACAAAATACAGCGACCTCAAGACAGACAACAATTCTTAAACTGGGCAGTCCTTATTCCATTTAAAAACAGGAAAGGTTCTTGCTTTGTTCCCAGGGCAGATTGAGGAACGAAAATTAAAACTTGGTCGGCTGTCATGCACAGTGTTCACAAAACAGGTCCTCTACATACAAGGCGGCACTAAAAGATTACATTTGGTTCATGTCGGAGAATTATTAGTGAAGCTGCAATACCTCTGTTAGAAGCCAGGATAACTCTCATCCAGTAAAATGGATCTGCAGAGTCTGAAGACATAATACCAAAGAGGGGAATCTGGGAAAACAAAAATTATGCAGATTAGAAGCAGCAATCTCCACACAACAACCACCATTTCAGTAAAGATTTGTAAAATTAAAGGGCAAAAAAGACTTAATGGGTTGGCATTTTTTTTTACGTCAATTTTCATTATCTAAAAAGGAAATGGGTACAAACATCAGATTGTAGTAGTTCTCTCCCCCACTGCCACAATTCCCTGGCCATGCAGTGTTGGAGGGGCAGCTTCATCTATTGTATTTACATATTTATTTATTTTTTACACATGGTGACAGAACGTTCCCTGAGCTGTACATTTACCTTTTAACAACTTGTCTACAAAAGGTACATTCATAAATTCATAAGAGCCAGCAAAAGGCCTTTTGATAAAAGTGACTGAGCAGTTCTACAGCCACCCGATTACATTTACATGGCCCTCAAAGGGACGACGCCCCCCCTGCCTGCTGGTAGCACCTATGGTGGTTCCTGGGCTCTCCCATTCTAATAGGCAACATCCCCCCCCTGCTGGTAGCACCTATAGTGGTTCCTGGGCTCTCCCATTCTAATAGGTAACATCCCCCCCCCCCTGCTGGTAGCACCTATGGTGGTTCCTGGGCTCTCCCATTCTAATAGGTAACACCCCCCCCCCCCCCCTGCTGGTAGCACCTATGGTGGTTCCTGGGCTCTCCCATTCTAATAGGTAACACCCCCCCCCCCCCTGCTGGTAGCACCTATGGTGGTTCCTGGGCTCTCCCATTCCAATAGGCAACATCCCTATCCCCCCCCCCCCCCCCCCCTGCTGGTAGCACCTATGGTGGTTCCTGGGCTCTCCCATTCTAATAGGTAACATCCCCCCCAAAAGTATAATATGTTTGATTGCATGAAAATTCATAAAATGCATCCATGATAATGTGTAATTTGTACAGGGGGGAGGGGGGGGGGGAGACTGCCCCAGTAGACAAGAGGTTAAAGAATGATTGCATCACATGACTGTACACGATAAAAGGCATTTCATTCTTTCTAGAATCAGAATAGTGTTTCCTTTTAGCTTGCCAAAAATGATTAGTCCAGAGGAAATAATGCTTTTATTAGAAGTTCCTTCTGTACACTTACCTGACAGCATACTAAGAAGATGAAGAGTGTGATGGCTGTCCATAATACCTTTTCTTTAAATTGGATCTGTAAACAGAAAGTAGATGGAAATTATGTAAAGCAGACCTGCATTCCCAAAATGGGCTTTAATCCCCTGCAATACCCCACCATAAAAATGACACTTTAGTTTACATCATCTCTCTTGCCTAGCCAACTCCAGCAGCATCCTAGGATATTCTCATCACATATCCCAGGAGTCTGCACAGTGGCTCTTGGGCTAACCTGGTGGCACGTCATTAGGCACCGACTGGAAAAGACAGCCGGTGATCTGCCGATATGGTTCCGGCTATCGTGAAAGTTCCTGCGCAGGCGCAATCTGATCTGCTGATATGGTTCCGGCTAACGAGAAAGTTCCTTTAAGGACTGCGCAGGCGCAAACTTGCCGACGGAAATCTCCGAACCTCGGCCGGCATCCAGGGCGACGTGGATTTTGAGGAAAGTGGCCAGTCGGCCTCACTTTTGCTCGGACGGCTCGCTCCGCCTCCTGGCTCTTTTTTTAACATCCTCCAATCCACGGGGATGTTAAAGAATGAGCCTGAATGCCGGGCGAAGTTCGGAGTTTGCGCCTGCGCAGTCCTTGAAGGAACTTTGCCGTTAGGGGAACCTTAAAGCGGTTCTCCACCCTAAAGTGAAGTCCCGCTGATCGGAACCCCCCCCTCCGGTGTCACATTTGACACCTTTCAGGGGGGAGGGGGTGCAGATACCTGTCTAAAGACAGGTATTTGCACCCACTTCCGGCCCGGCATTCACGGGCAAAAGACAGGCATTGCGTCACATCCCGTGGCCCCCCCCCCCCCCCCCCCGTTGTGTGCTGGGAACACTCGGCTCCCAGCACACAGCGGGAGCCAATCGGCGGGCGCAGCGCGACTCGCGCATGCGCCGTAGGGAACCTGGCAGCGAAGCCGCAGCGCTTCACTTCCTGGTTCCCTCAGCGTGGATGGAGGGGGGAGCAGCAGGGTGACGAGCAATCGCTCGTGCTCTGCTGCGGACGCCGCTGGACTCCAGGACAGGTAAGTGTCCGTATATTAAAAGTCAGCAGCTGCAGTATTTGTAGCTGCTGGCTTTTAATATTTTTTTTGGGCGGAACATCCGCTTTAAGGACAAGTCACCGGCTCCCGATGACATAAGGAAAGGTTGTGGGGTGCAGGACCCAGACGATAGAGCAACTCTGGATTCATGTGCAGGTCTGTATGTTTTCTAAAGAAAACCCTATATAACAGGTTAGAGGGGGATGGAAAAAGCCCAGCAAGTAGGTTAGAGGGGAGTAATTGAAGTTCTTTAAAAAGAAGAATTCCTGGTATGGATATTTTTACATAGTTATACTGGTTTAGCTTGGAGCAATGTTAATATACATATACCATACCTGCCAGATCCCTCTGGGAAATTCATTGTAAAAATGCACAGAGAAAATGACACACATTCCGAACGGACAACAGCAGGGTAGCCGCTCGACACGGGACCCAGAAGTTAGTGGAGATCACTGGAGTAATAGTGTCCATACAGGGAGTGCCAGCTTCCAGGAGGAGCACACAGGTATCGAGTATGTATAGTTATATTGATCCGAAACGATGCCAAAAAAAATATCAATACCTGGAATTCTTATAGACATTTTACGCAGCTCTTTACATATATTGTATAGCAGGGATATGCAATTAGCGGACCTCCAGCTGTTGCCAAACTACAAGTCCCATGAGGCATAGCGAGACTGACAGCATCAAGCATGACACCCAGAGGCAGAGGCATGATGGGACTTGTAGTTTGGCAACAGCTGGAGGTCCTCTAATTGCATATCCATGCTGTATAGTCACATCACTCCCTGCTCTCAGGGAGCTTACAATCCAAGGTCTCCAACTCACATTCATACATACTAGAGCCAAATAACCTACCAGCATTTCTTTGGAGTGTGGGGGAAACCCACGCAGGCACAGGGAGAACATGCAAACTAAATGCAGGTAGTGCTGTGGTTGGGATTTGAACCAACGGCTCTAGTGCTGTCATGCGGAAGTGCTAACCACTTGGCCACTTTACCGTTATAAATACCAGTTTATCAACACAATGCTGTAGAGCAGGGGGCTCAAATTGGTGGCCCTCCAGCTTTTGCGGAACTACAAGTCCCATCATGCCTCTGCGAGTCATGCTTGTAACTGTCAGCCTTGCAATGCCTCAAGGGAATTGTAGTTCTGCAACAGCTGGAGGGCCACCAGTATGAGACCCCTGCTGCAGACAGAGCCAATATAAAGAAAAGCTGTAAAACAAATGGCATTAATACAGTATTCCTACATTGAGCAGGCCATAACAGAGGAGAAATGGCAGACAAGGATGGTAAAGGGCACATACCTTTCGTTCTGGCTTTTGGATTTCTGGCAAAATTGCACAGAAGGGTTTAATTACTTCAAGAAATTTGACTGCAAGAAAAAAAAAATATAGGGGTTAGATTAAAAGCATATAAAAAAGGTTCTACTGTATGCAAGTAATTTTTAACTAGTTTGGCATTATTACAACGAAAACCAGCAATGTACTTGAAATTGACCTTCATATTGTAATAGAGATGATAGAGAAATTCAATCTTATTTGCATACACAACTTTAATATTTGCTCATGGCAAACTACCAGATGATATACTGGTGTCCGAATCTGGCAATTCAGTCAAGTGGTGCAGCAAAACTGGTCTCCGAGGTGTGGGGTAAACCTGGATACGTTACCAAGGGGAACAGTCAATATTTTAAAGAATCCTGACAAATGACTGCAGGGTGAGACTTGAGCCCCACAGCTGCCACTGCTTCCTAGTGAACAGATACTCTAAAATTCTGTCATGTGACAATAAGGCCGCCTCCATTGTTATAGTATGACAGGTACATGTCATATAAAGGCATGATAGATTTTTTCATACTAGGATCCTGAGCAGCCCGAGGTCAAGTACAAGTATGTGCAATGTCTTTACCTGTACAACATGATCAGGGCTTAGGCGATTCAGCAATCCACAACGCTGACTCACAACATTGGTAGCACTGAGGATTGCTCCCTCAATAGGGAGTATGGGTAGTACTGAGGATTGCTCCCTCAATAGGGAGTATGGGTAGTACTGAGGATTGCTCCCTCAATAGGGAGTATGGGTAGTACTGAGGATTGCTCCCTCAATACCGGTAGGTAGTACTGAGCAACTCACACTACTAACCCATACCTCAGATTTTGGTCATTATGATGCCTTTCAGTCACATTTAAAAGGGGTTGTAAAGGTACAATTGTTTTCCCTAAATAGCTTCCTTTACCTTAGTGCAGTCCTCCTTCACTTACCTCATCCTTCCATTTTGCTTTTAAATGTCCTTATTTCTTCTGAGAAATCCTCACTTCCTGTTCTTCTGTCTGTAACTCCACACAGTAATGCGAGGCTTTCTCCCTGGTGTGGAGTGTCATGCTCGCCCCCTTCCTTGGACTACAGGAGAGTTAGGACGCCCACTAACACACAGCTCCTTTATCTGCAACGTAGAGAATGTCCCGACTCTCCTGTAGTCCAAGGGAGGTGGCGAGCACGACACTCCACACCAGGGAGAAAGCCTTGCATTACTGTGTGGAGTTACAGACAGAAGAACAGGAAGTGAGGATTTCTCAGAAGAAATAAGGACATTTAAAAGCAAAATGGAAGGATGAGGTAAGTGAAGGAGGACGGCACTAAGATAAAGGAAGATATTTAGGGAAACATTTTTTTACCTTTACAACCCCTTTAAACAAATCTATATTTCAAGTTTGGATATTTCTACAAATATAAATCCTCCTTGTCCGATTGTTAGACTTGGTGCAGGAACCTCACATTCTCAACACCTAACATGCCAACAACTGAAATTATCAGCTTTATATACAGCCAAGTAACATGATCAAATACGGTTACATCTGACTACTTCCTGTGTTACAGCAATTTAAATGTATCACATAAAGTATCCAATGTAGCAATCTTCCCAATTGGTCCTAAAGATGCTGAACACTCCTGACCTGAGGGAGGATTTGGGGTCCTTTTATACCAATGGATCCCGTGAGGATCCGTTCCTTTAAAGTGGAGGTTCACCCTAAAAACTAATTTTTAACATTAGAGCCAGCATACCAAGTACATTTACTTTTGGCAGGTCATTTTTTTTTTCTCTGTACATACCTTTATATCCTGATTTTGTCCAGGGCTTCCGCGTTCTGATGACTCCGGGACTGGGCGTTCCTATCCTTCGGTTTGATGATTGACGGCTTGTGAAACAGGTCCCCTGTCGCACAACGCGCGTCACCAGATTTCCGGAAATAGCTGAGCTGCGAGCTGGCACTATACGGCGCCTGCGCCCGCCATGTAGAGCTGACTACGCAGGCGCCGTATAGTGCCAATTCGCAGCGCAGCTATTTCCGGAAACCTGGCGACGTGCGTTGTGCGACAGGGGAACGTTTCACAAGCCGTCAATCATCGAACCGAAGGATAGGAACGCCCAGTCCCGCAGTCATCGGAACCCGGAAGCCCTTGACAAAATCAGGATATAAAGGTATGTACAGAAAAAAAAAAAATGACCTCCCGAAAATAAAATGTCCTTAGTATCATTAGTATGCTAGATCTAATTTAAAAAAAAATGTTTTTGGGTGAACCCCCGCTTTAATATCCGCTTGCTCAGCGGGGATCGCTCCGTTAATCCCCGATGATCCGGGAGATGACACAGACACACTGTGCATGGACCGCCCTGTCAGATCTCCGCTCTCCTATATGGGGGGGGGGGGGGGGGGGGGGGGGAATACGGACCTGTGTTCACCTGATCCAATAAGCAGACGAATGGAAAAATAGGATTTTCCACCGTCTGCAGAAACGGACCATAGCGGGGACTTATGAGATGAGATCTGCTGACACCCGCTATCACATAGGGATACATGTAGGTCTGTATTTCATCCAAAAACGGATGGATAAAATACGGACATACTGTGCGCATGTGTGAAAGGGCCCAAAGCCTTTGTGTTCACTGTAAACTAGGCCCCTACTCTATATAATATGGGTTTTCATGAACCTGCATCAAACATGAAGCAAGCAGATTTTATAGTGTGTAGTAAAAAGAGTCTCTGAGCATTGAGGTCTTTGTGTGTGTATTCATATTCCATAAAATGGAGCAGCTGCCATGGGTCTCGGAAGGTTAAAAAACAAACAAAAAAAAAAAACGGTTTTGTTTTGACAAAACATCTCATCTTTATAAACAAAGAAAGGTGCTACTACCCCAAGATAAAGAGGAGATCTGCCTAAAAAAAATAAAAATGTAAAGCCAGCCGCTACAAATACAGCAGCTGTTGACATTTAATAAATGGACACTTACCTGTCCAGGGTGCCCACGATGTCGGCAGCTGAAGCCGGTCAATCGCTCGGCTCTCCCCGCCGCCATCCTCTGTGAGCGAATCAGGAAGTGAAGCGTTGCGACTTCACTTCCCATTTCCCTACTGCGCATATGCAAGTCTCACTGCGTGTCCTAACTGGTCCCCAGTATCTTCTGGGACCTGTGTGTTTCCCAGAAGACAGTGGAGGGCTTGGGGACAGGAAGGGGTGTGACTCTTGTAGGGGTCTATGCCTGGAAGTGCATAGAACCGCTTTAATGAAACTCCCCCTGAGCTGTCAGGTGCGGTTGCTCAGCTGCCAACGTGATGAATAGATAAAGTACAATCCGCACCTCCATATATGCGCTTTAAATCAGTCCAAGTGTATTGTATCTTCATAAAAGAAGAAAGGACAGCAGAGGTAGACGCGTTTCAGCTGCAATGGCCTTATTCACAACCATGAACAAGGCCGTTGCGCCAGAAACACGTCTACCTCTGCTGTCCTTTCTTCTTTTATGAAGAAACAAAACATTTGGACCGATTTAAAGCGCATATATGGAGGTGCGGATTGTCCTTTATCTATTCATCACACGCTCATCTTCCTCTGAGTTTATGCCTCATCAAAAAGGTTGAAATAAAACGTCATCACTGCGCATCCATCTTCCAAGACTCCATCTTTTGGAACAAAAAAAAAAAAAATTCTATAGATACAAACCTACAGAGTGTGCAGGAAGCAGCACTTCTCAGGTCCATGCAGTCAGAGGATAACATCCCACCTCATGACAGTTGCAGCAGAATTATTTTCTCTTTTGAAAATTTCATGTAGTGATACTAAAGTAGCAGTTTCAAAATGTTACTTTGTATCACTACATTGAACAAGAATGTCTGTTCCAGGATTCCATATTCCAGGTGTGTGTTTTTTTCCTCTCATGACATTTAGGTCTTTATATAATGTGTATATACAGTATATATGTAATACACACCAAATATATGTGTAGTAAATTTGTATATCTGTGTAGGAGAAGATGGATAGATATCCCATCTGCTACACAGATATACAAATTTACTACACATATATTTGGTGTGTATTACATGTATACACATTATATTAAAGTGGAGGTTCACCCGAAAAGTTATTTACCCTTAGAT
>NC_053495.1:16511974-16596974 GCF_905171775.1 Rana temporaria
CATTTCCCCAGTGCGGTGCCACCCCCCATACGTGTCCCCAGTGCGGTGCCACCCCCCATACGTGTCCCCAGTGCGGTGCCACCCCCCATACGTGTCCCCAGTGCGGTGTCACCCCCCATACGTGTCCCCAGTGCGGTGTCACCCCCCATACGTGTCCCCAGTGCGGTGTCACCCCCCCCATACGTGTCCCCAGTGCGGTGTCACCCCCGATACCTGTCCCCAGTGCGGTGTCACCCCCCGATACCTGTCCCCAGTGCGGTGTCACCCCCCCCGATACCTGTCCCCAGTGCGGTGTCACCCCCCCCGATACCTGTCCCCAGTGCGGTGTCATCCCCCCCGATACCTGTCCCCAGTGCGGTGTCACCCCCCCCGATACCTGTCCCCAGTGCGGTGTCATCCCCCCCATACGTGTCCCCAGTGCGGTGTCACCCCCCCATACCTGTCCCCAGTGCTGTGTCACCCCCGATACGCGTCCCCAGTGCGGTGTCATCCCCCCCATACGTGTCCCCAGTGCGGTGTCACCCCCCCATACCTGTCCCCAGTGCGGTGTCACCCCCCCATACCTGTCCCCAGTGCTGTGTCACCCCCGATACGCGTCCCCAGTGCTGTGCCACCCCCCCATACGTGTCCCCAGTGCGGTGCCACCCCCAATACCTGTCCCCAGTGCGGTGCCACCCCCCATATGTGTCCCCAGTGCGGTGCCACCCCCGATACCTGTCCCCAGTGCGGTGCCACCCCCCATATGTGTCCCCAGTGCGGTGCCACCCCCCATATGTGTCCCCAGTGCGGTGTCACCTCCCCCCCCCATACGTGTCCCCAGTGCGGTGTCACCCCCATATGTGTCCCCGGTGCGGTGTCACCTCCCCCCCCCATACGTGTCACTCATGGTAATTCCCCAGTGAGGTGAGTCAGATCTCTCTCTATCCCCTCCAGCAGCCGCCCCTCCCCCGCTCACCGCACTCGGTAGATGTCGCCCTTCCTGCAGCTGCTAAACAGGTCGCTGGTGTCCATCGGCCCGGGCCCGGCGCTGGGCGGAGCGAGCGGCTCATTGACCCGGCGGGTTCGGGAAGCAGCGAGCGGAAGCACCGGAGAGGGCGGAGCGAGCGGAGGAATCACACCGAACGGAGAGACACACAACAGCTGACTGCGGAAATCCCCGCCCCCTGTCTATACCAAACACGTACCGCCCCTCCCCTAAACAACCGATTAGAAGCCTAACCACACCCCCTACCAATAGAAACACATTCATCCCCGCCCCGGCCAATACAAACACGCCGCTCTTCTCGCAGCCTCGCCCCTCCCGATACAAACCTTCCAATCTCCGCTTTACCTGTGCACGCCGCTCACCGTACAACCACGCCCCCTATCCAGCATCAACACGTCGATCCGCCCACAATCCCGTATCACCAGCGCAAAACAGCTTGGGCTCCTCCCAAAGTCTCCTGTACACGCCCCCCACACTAGAGATATCCAGATAGGAACATATGAAGCTCCGCCCCCTTCCGTGTGACTTCTGCAAAGTAAACAGGACAGGGGGGTGTGTGTGTGTGAGAGGTCACATGACTCCCATCACCCTCCAAACCATAGAGAGGAGTGCAGACCACACAGGACAGAAAGACAATCAACATGTCTGATCAAGGTCACCCTGTAGGTGCTGTACAGCCAGGTCACCCATGGCCAAGGGACCCCATTCAACTTTTTAAACTCTTTTGCTGCCAGAGCTGTTTTTGCTTTTTTTTTTTTTTTTATTTGTTTGCGTAAAATGGCAGATTTGCCGTCTCTGGGGTAGATTCAGGTACCTTTTGCGGCGGCGTATCTCCAGATACGCCGCCGTAATTTGAATTCCGCGCCCGCGTAGCGTTACGCCGATTCACAAAGGCAGTTACGCTGAAAAAATAGGCTTCCTCCACCAACGTAACTTGATTGCGACGGCGTAGAATTGTGTGCAATATAACTTTGGCCGCTAGGGGGCGCTTCCGTTGTTGTCGGCGTAGAATATGCTAATTTCTTAGATACGCCGATTCACAAACGTACGTGCGCCCGGCGTTCGTTTTTTACGTCAAGGCTTTTTCGGCGTAAGGCTGCTCCTGCTATTAGGAGGCGCAGCCAATGTTAAGTATGGACGTCGTTCCCGCGTCGCGATTTGAAAATTTTTACGTCGTTTGCGTAAGTCGTCCGTGAATGGCGCTGGACGCCATTTACGTTCACGTCGAAACCAATGTTGTCCTTGCGACGTCATTTACCGCAATGCACGTCGGGAAATTTTAGGGACGGCGCATGCGCAGTACGTTTGGCGCGGGAACGCGCCTAATTTAAATGATCCACGCCCCCTACCGGATCATTTGAATTACGCGCGCTTACGTTCTCAATTTTTCCAACAAGAAAAGCTCTTGTCGGAAATTCCGATCGTCTGTATGTAATTCTGAAGCACAATAAAAACACGCATGCTCAGAATCAAGCAGCAGAACCGCAATAGCTATTGAACTTAATTTTTCTCGGCTCGTCGTACGTGTTGTACTTCACCGCGTTCTTGACGGTCGGAATTTCAGACAACATTTGTGTGACCGTGTGTATGCAACACAAGTTTGAGCCAACATTCCGTCGAAAAAAAAAAAATCCACGGTTTTGTTGTCGGAATTTCCGATCGCGTGTACGCGGCATAATAATTATGTTTATTTATTTAAATATGCCATATATATGCTTACTGATTTTATCTACATACTTTTCCTTATATCTATGGTATGCCTCGTACACACGACCAGTTTTCCCGTCGGGAAAACTGCCATGACAGCTTTTGGCCTGGGAAAACTGGCCGTGTGTATGCTCCATGGCAGTATTCCCGACAGGAAAACCGTCAGGAATCCCGGCGGGAAAAATGAGAACATGTTTTATTTTTTCCTGTCAGGATTCCCGGCGGTTTTTAAGCCGGCAGTTTTTTTTTTTTATGGGGAAAGCCTGTGGTGGAGCATACACACTGCCGGGTTTCCCGACCAAAGCTCTCATGGCAGTTTTCCTGCCAGGAAAACCGGCCGTGTGCAGGGAGAAAAAGCTACCGAGCCGGTTCTCGGTTTTCCTGGCGGACTTTTTAGCGCCGGGAAAACCGATCGTGTGTACAAGTCATTACTTGTGTATATTGTTCTTATGCTGTGATTATGAAAAACATCTAAATAAATAAATAAACATCTTTCAAAATGAATAAATATACAAAAAAGACTGGGATGCCCAGGTGTCCCAATACTTTTGGTAATATAGTGTATTTAGTAAGGCTAGCAGCATAAGAATTAAAAATGAGTTCATGTTGATTGGGAGAGTTTAGTTCTGCTTTCAGATGAATTCACAGGTCCCCTTTTTAAAAAGAAAACAAAAAGGCCCAGATTCTCGTACGAGTTACGCCGGCGTATCTTCAGATACGCCGTCGTAACTCTGAGTTTGAGGCGTCGTATCTATGCGCCTGATTCTTAGAATCAGTTACGCATAGATTTGTATTAATCCGACCGCCGTAAGTCTTTTACGCCGTCGTATCTAAGTTGCATATTTACGCTGGCCGCTAGGGGCGTGTACGCTGATTTACGCCTAGAATATGTAAATCAGCTAGATACGCCTATTCACGAACGTACGCCCGGCCGTCGCAGTACAGATACGCCGTTTACGTTAGGCTTTTTCCGGCGTAAAGTTACCCCTGCTATATGAGGCATAGATGAGGCATACCAATGTTAAGTATGGACGTCGTTCCCGCGTCGAATTTTGAAAATTTTACGTAGTTTTCGTAAATCGTTCGCGACTAGGGCTGGGCGTCATTTACGTTCACGTCGAAAGCATTGGCTTCTTGCGGGTTAATTTGGAGCAATGCGCACTGGGATACTTTCACTGACGGCGCCGTTCGTAAAAAGCGTAATTTACATGGGGTCACATAAAATTTACATAACACACGCCCACATCTACCACATTTAAATTAGGCGGGCTTACGCCGGCCTATTTACGCTACGCCGCCGCAACTTTGCTTTGTGAATACTGCACTTGCCTGTCAAAGTTGCTGGGGCGTAGAGTAAATAGGATACGTTACGCCCGCACAAAGATACGCGATTCTACGTGAATCCGGGCCAAAGAGTCCAAAGTTAGGCCAACATCACACAAAGCTAAAAAAATAAAGAAAGGCGTCTCAGATATTTCCTTTTATTCATGTAAATTTGTCAGCGCGGACGGCAATCGAAGACCGTGTCTGGCCAACAGTCAAACAGCAATAGTTTTATTACGCAGTAGTGCACATTCCATCAAAGCTATACACCGACCAAGCTATTGTTTCGTGGAGTGAAGGGAAGGCCAAGGCTTTACGTACATCCAAAAAAAGAAAAGAATAGCTGGAAAAAAAAATCACACTGATAGCTTTACAAAGAAACAATCTTTTATACGCACTGAAATGCCGTTACACAAATAGAACTCTATTACATCATACTGAGTAATCTGCTATCTTCCAAACTGCTACACCAGACGTAGGTCATATAAAGCTTTCCAACTGCTGTGGAAATGGTATGTTCTGGGCGGGGGAGGGGGGGGGGGGGGGGGCATGCTGCCACTTGTAGTGTCATTAAATCTGCAGAACCAAACCCTAAAAATCCCATATTTCACTAGTTTGTGCTTATTATTGTGCCTGTTTTCATCTTGGCTAGAAAGATCACGTCTTAGAGTAGAACTACTGGAAAAATTAATCTGGAAAAATTAATCTGGAAAAATTGATATTGGAAACATTTTGAACTGTCTTTTTTTCAACCAAACTATGGGCCAGATTCACAAAAGAGATACGTCGTATCTCTGAGATACGATTGTCGTATCTATGCGACTGATTCATAGAATCAGGTTACGCATAGATAGCCCTAAGATCCGACAGGTGTAACTGTGTTACACCGTCGGATCTTAGGCTGCAATTCTAGGCCGGCCGCTAGGTGGCGATTCCATTTCGGTCGGCGTAGAATATGCAAATGACTAGTTACGCCGATTCACGAACGTCCGCTTTGCCCGTCGATCTAAATTTACGTCGTTTCCATAGAGATGCGTCGCGTAAAACTAAGCATGCCCTCTAGGTGGCCTAACCAATGTTAGGTATGGCTGTCGTTCCCGCGTCGAATTTTTAAATTTCACGTCGTTTGCGTAAGTCGTCCGTGAATGGCGCTGGACGCCATTTACGTTAACGTCGAAACCTATGTCGTCCTTGCGACGTCATTTAGCGCAATGCACGTTGGAAAATTTTAGGGACGGGGCATGCGCAGTACGTTCGGCGCGGGAACGCGCCTAATTTAAATGGTCCCCGCCCCATTTGAATTAGGCGGGCTTGCGCCGGGCGAATTTACGCTACGCCGCCGCAAGTTTACAGGTAAGTGCTTTGTGAATCAAGCACTTACGCTGTAAACTTGCGGCGGTGTAACGTAAATGGGATACGTTACGCCGCCGCAGAGTAGCGCAAATGTCTGTGAATCTGGCCCTATGTAACTATGTAATCATTAATGATCCTGTTGATGCAGTTTTATTAAATGTTGACCCTGCCAGTCAATCGGCTATTTTCCTATTTCCTTTACTAGGCCAAGCTGTCCAGTAAAAGTGACAGCTACAAAGGCTGGGACAAGGTTGGGCGAGACACCATTGTTGAGCCGTTGCTACCAGAATCCCCGGTTCCATCCAACTGCCGGAAAACCACTGCAAAGCCAAAGACTGGCATCACACTTCTCCATATTGTAGAATAAACAGATAATGAAAAGTCTCCTCCAAAGAAGTCAGTATTATTCATGTAATGCTTGTAGCGTTGAGCCTAATTAACTGTCTTTAGTGCAGTCTTTCTCTAGCAATATTTTTTTTTAAATAATCCCTGTAAAATTTTTGTTACCTGCCAATCCTGCTGTAAATCTGTTATTTTCCTACTTCCCTTACCAAGCCAAGCTGTCCAGTAAAAATGACATCTACAGAAGTTGGGACAAACCAAGTAGCACTTCTGGTGAGACTCCATTGGTGAGACGTTGCCACCAGAATCCCAAGTTCTATCCAACTGCCGTAATTATTGCAAGGCCAAACTATGGCGTCACACTTCTCCATAATGTGGAAAGAACGGATAATTAAAAGTCTCCTCTAAAGAAGTTAGTATCATTCATATAATACTCGCTGAGCCTCCAGCTGGGACAAATAATCAGATATCCATAACTTATTTCTGCTTTCGACTCACAGTCACCCTCAACTTTGTGTTGGGTATAATTGTTAATCTTGCAGATCTGTCTAACGAATTATGTAACTGACACTCCATGTTGTACTTAAGCTGGCCATACACTAGTAGATTTCAGAACGAACCTTCGTACAAATATTTGGGCGACCATTGATACTAAAATTCTCAGTACAGTCGATGACCCGATGAATGTTGTTCGAAAGTACTTCTAAATTTTGTTTGCTTTTAGCATTCAATTTCGTAATGAATGGATTTTCCTGAATGAAAACTACATACACGTTTAGAAATGATTTGAGAAAAAATTTCCATCCCGCTCCTTTGCTCCTTAGATTTCTTTACATCACTGCAGTTGAAAATGAACATTGACTTGACCCCATTAACGATTAGAGAATTGATTAAATGTTCTGAAAACAATACCTTTTGAATGAAAGTCTACTAATGTATGGAAAGCCTTACATGATAAAATATTCAATAAATACCATTGAAGCAGTATAAATACATGTGGAATCAAGCTCTTAGAGCTCACAACCCTATCCCTATTGTGGGAGGGGCAGAGACAACACTTTGGGTTGGGAGATATAAGAAGCTGAAGGGTCATTGGAAACACTGGTGCTCAGTTAAAAATGAAGCATTAATTGAAAGTTGGTATTTAAAGCCTAACTCCTGCCACTGCGGAAAGAAGAGATAAAGGAAGGGAATATGACAGTGGATTTTTACACAGTTTGCACAGCTGCTATCTAGAGATTGTCAGAGAGCTGTGACATGCGGCACAACGTAGCTTCAAGAAGCCTCAATGCACAAGTACTCCTAGATTGGATAGAAAGAGGAATGGTATGGGTCACTTTAAGCTCTGCAGCCATACAGTCCAACAAGGTGGATCTAATGGCACTATATGGGTATAAGTCATAGGAACTTTAAACAAGGTGGATCACAAAACTAGTCACAAATAGCCAGATTCACGTATCGCGGCGTATCTTTATGCCGGTGTAGCGCATCCCATTTGCACTACGCCGACGTAACATAGTGAGGCAAGTACTGTATTCACAAAGCATTTGCTCCCTAAGTTACGTCGGCGTAGCGCAAATGGCCCGGCGTAACCCCGCCTAATTCAAAGTAGGCATGTAGTGGGCGGGCTTCATTTAAATTAACCGTGACCCCATGTAAATGAGGGCCGTTGGTACGGCGCATGTGCGCGCATGCTCAGAATCACGTCGCAAATACTCCTTACGTAACGACGTCGGCTCAGTACTTTCGACGTGAACGTAACCTACGTCCAGCCCCATTCACGTATGCTTACGCAAACAACGTAAAATACGACAGCTGTTCCGTCGTCCATACCTTGCATGGGCTGCACCATCTTTTTGGTGGTTTATCTTTACGCCGCAAAAACGCCTTACCTAAACAGCGTAGCTTACTGCGACGGGCATACATACGTTCGTGAATAGGCGTATCTTGCTCATTTACATATTCGACGCATAAATCCACGTACACGCCCCTAGCGGACAGCGTAAATATGAACATAAGATACGACAGTGTAGGAGACTTACGCCGGTCGTATCTTAGCCAAATTTAAGCGTATCTGGTTTCCAGAATACGCTTAAATATACGACGGCGCGCATTCGGACTTACGACGGCGTATCTACTGATACGCCGTCGTAAGTCTTTTTGAATCCGGCTAAAAGACTTTAAAACTCCTAAAGTTTCAAGGCTTTGATTGGTCACAAAGTGAAAATTACAATAGATTGTTACACATTTTGCACAGCTGCTATCTAGGGAATGGTAGAGCTGTGCCATACAGCACAAAGTATCTTCAATGAGCCTGTATGCCCAGGTACTCCTAGATAGGATAGAAAGGAGGAATGGCATTAATCACTTTAAGTTCTGGAGCCGTACAGCCCAGCAAGGTTGATCACAAAGCTTTTGGCACTATATGGGTATAAGTCACAGGGACTTTAAAACTCTCACTGTCCCAAGGCTTTGATTGCCAGTGACATGCGCCACAAAGTAGCTTCAAGAAGCCTCTATGCACAACTACTCTTAGGATAGAAAAAATGAATGGTATGGGTCACATTAAGCCTCTGCAAGGTGGATCACAAAACTATGGGCACTATATAGGTGTAAGTCACAGGGACTTTAAAACTCTCACTGTTTCAAGGCATTGATTGGTCATAAAGGGAACGTGACAATAGATTTTTATAGTTTGCACAGCTTCAATCTAGGGATTGCCAGAGAGCTGTGACATGCGGCACAAAGTAGCTTCAAGAACCTCTATGCACAACTTCTCTTAGGATAGAAAAATAAATGCCATGGGTCACATTAAGCCTCTGCAGCCATACAGTCCAACAAGCTGGATCACAAAACTGTGGGAACTATATGGGTGTAAGTCACAGGGACTTTAAAACTCTCACTGTTCCAAGGCTTTGATTGGCCACAAAGGGAACCTGACAATAGATTTTTACACAGTGTGCACAGCTGCTATCTAGGGATTGCTAGAGAGCTGCAGCACAACGTAGCTTCAAGGCTTTACTAGGTACTCCTAGATAGGATAGAGAGAGCAATGGCATTGATCACTTTAAGCTCTATAGCCATACAGCCCAGCAAGATCACAAAACTACAGGCACTATATGGGTAGAAGTCACAGGGACTTCAAAACTCCTACTGTCCCAAGGCTTTGATTGGTCACAAGTCTAAGGCCCCGTACACGCGGGAGGATTTATCCGCGGATACGGTCCAGCGGACCGTTTCCACGGATAAATCCTCTCGAGGATTTGCGCGGATTTTGATGCGATGGAGTGTACTCACCATCGAATCGAAATCCGCGCCGAAATCCTCTGGCGATGACGTGTCGCGCCGTCGCCGCGATGATGACGCTGCGACGTGCGCGACGCAGTCATATAAGGAATTCCACACATGCGTCGAATCATTACGACGCATGCGGGGGATCCCTTTGGACGGATTGATCCGGTGAGTCTGTAGAGACCAGCGGATCAATCCGTTTGGATGGATTCCAGCGGATAGATTTGAAGACATGTCTTCAAATATTTATCTGCTGGAAATCCATCGCATGGGAGAAAAATCCGCGGAAACAGATCCGCTGGATTGTACACGCCATAGAATCTATCCGCTGAAACCCATTCGCAGGGATTTTTTAGCGGATGGATTCTATCGTGTGTACGGGGCCTAACAGTAGTCTTAGCACTAGATTTTCAGTAAAGGATTGCAGGAATAAGCGCAGGTTGGAGCCACGATGGGTGATCTTCAGCTTCTTTAAAATGGTCACACCAGCTCAATGCTTGCAGGGTTTCTGGAAAGAATGCAGAGATGGTTCAGCAGCTTTATCTCCTAGAATAAAATCTATATGATAAATCTTTACATGGACTAGCATCATTTAGACAATCACATGACCTCAACTGTACCAAAATTAACGTTGCCTGCAAATGTTCTAAAGATGATGGTGCAATGGACCCCCTAAGGTGTAAGCTACACTGTAGCATGTTGCTGCCATTAACCGAGTGCCATTGTTGTACTTGCATGAGCAGTAATGGCTTCATGTAGCTTACATCATAGCACATTGGTCTTACCATCACGTAACAGGTCTTCTGCAATTGCATACAAATTACTGGTGCATCTACAAATGGTCTATGTAGTTTAGGCGTGTAGGTGCAAAGGCCAAGGATCTGTTTACAGCACTGAAGCAGACCTGCTCACCACCTATGTGTCGGCCCTCATAGATAAAAAGTAATCCCTCAGACCAGGAAACTCTTTTGTAGCTACCCTGTTTTTCTTTTTTTTTCTTTTTTAAATTTTTCATAATTTGCCCAGCGGACTTGGTACCAAGCTGTAAGGACACAAACTACATACGGTTGGCATAGCAAGGCAGAACAATGGAGGCAGTCTGTGCGTTTAAAAGCGATCCCAGTCCTACATCGCCACAGGGGGGAAAATGTACAATGCCTAATCTAAAACAATGCTCTGTCCAGTCAAGGCTGCTCTGAAAAAGGTCTGGCAGATAGTATTACGCTGGTGAGCCGACTCTGAATTTAATCTTTGGAAGAGTAAAGTGCAATCATATTAAACACTGTAAACCACGGACCAGCGTATGAGTAGTCACTGACACTGTGTGCTCTATCTAGACTTCTGTGCTGCTACAGATCGACAAACTCCATATTTTTTTTCTTTTAGTCCCAGCATCTGGGGTTTGGTAAAATGACGCATCCTGAAGGTGCCCCACGGCCAAAAAAAGTTCTGCCAACAGACCGGGCTGTCGCTGGCCTTTATAAGTGGGTGTCCTCCTCCATAGCCTCATTCTCTTCTTTGTCAGGCTTGTTGATTAGGGTTTCCCAGCCATCCCCCTGGTGTGCGGTGCCACCGTTGATGCTCGCCTTCTTCTCTTGCATCTCCGACTGTCCGTCCATCGCCACGTCCAGGGTGGGATTATCGTGGCAGCCATTCTCCACAAAATGCAGCTCCTTGGAAAGACATTAAAGAGGAACATGGAGTAAATAAAAAGATGACTTAGGCTGGATCCATATATTAGGGGTTATGTACAGATACTGGTGTCCAGCGGGCTATTTAAACCTGCAATGGATCATTACTAATCTTTAAAGTGATTGTAAAGGTTCAGTTTTTTTTTATAACAAACATATCATAGTTACCTCCACTGTGCAGTTCGTTTTGCACAGAGTGGCCCCGTTCGTCCTCTTCTGGGGTCCCTCGGCAGCTGTCTTGGCTCCTCCCCGCAATAGCTAACCCCCTCTGGCAAGCTCTCTCCCGAGGGCGTTACCTTGCGGGCGTGCTCCCGTGTTATACACTCGGCATACATAGCCGCCGAGTGTATGACTCGGTTCCGGCCCCCCGGCACCTGCGCCATTGGATGCGCTGCTATCAATCTATCCAATGAAGAGCCCAGAAGCCCGGGCAAAGATCGAGCGCGTTTGCGACGCTGGACTTTCCAGGGCTCAGGTAAGTGAAAGGGGGGGGGGGGGTAATCGACAGATGTTTTTTCACCTTATTGCAAGTAAAACGGGGGGGGGGGGGGCGGTAATCAACAGATGTTTTTTCACCTTAATGCATAGGATGCATTAAGGTAAAAAAACATGAACCTTTACAACCCCTTTAAGTCCAAGTTCCTGCAATTCCTGATCCTGAACCTTATGTTGACCATGATATTGACCTGTCTTTCACCAGACCTGCTTTTTGATTATCCTTATCAGTCTATGTTTGCTGCCCATCTCAGTTATCAACCTTGGCCTGGACTTCTGACCAAGATTTTGCCTTTTGACTCTGTACATTGCTACTTGCACATTTGGAGGCAGGTGCAATCTATTTTCTCAACTGTAGGTGGCGCTCGACTGCAGCAGCATTGCAGATGGAAGGGAAGTCAAGAGGAACATGGTTTCCTGGGTCACTGGGGAAGCTATCTGATTGGATGCTTACGCTCCATGTGACTCTGACAGCCATCTTGGGCCACACAGAGCCTACCTAAAGCCCTGGTCTCCAGGCTTGGAGAGTATTTCATGTGTGGACGGTTAGTGTAGGAACAGGTCACCAGTTTGACAGGGACAGTGATTAGCATCAGTGAGAAATTCCAGACAAGTAGAGAAAAGATAGGGACATGCCATCCTTCCTGGACACCTCCTCATTTGGTTCTGGACGAGAATACAAGTGACTTTTCAACACAAACCATGCCTGAGAAATAATTTCTGCACTGATGGCACTATTGCAAATACTGTATACTGGAAGATGTAGACACCCTTTGACAGTTGTAAAAATTGCATTTTAGTGTATTGCTAGTAGACTCAGCCGAATGCACCCACTCTAACTTACTGTAAATGGCATAAACTACATCCAGGACAATGAAGGCATCATTTATTCACTAAAATGTGGCCGCAGTGTCTACCTTCTACCACTAGAGGGAGTGTCACTGTATAGAATCAATGAGATTCCACAGCATATAAAGATAAAGCTTACTCCACCATATTATAGAATGTATATGTACAGTAGAATAATAATGACTGATCAAAAGTTTAGGGTGCCTTTGTTTTCACCAGTGATTTAACCACTTAACCCCCGGACCATATTGCTGGTCAAAGACCAGAGCACTTTTTGCGATTCGGCACTGCATCGCTTTAACTGACAATTGCACGGTTGTGCGACGTGGCTCCCAAACAAAATTGGCGTCCTTTTTTCCCCACAAATAGAGCTTTCTTTTGGTGGTATTTGATCACCTCTGCGGTTTTTAGTTTTTGCGCTATAAACAAAAATAGAGCGACAATTTTGAAAAAAATGAATATTTTTTACTTTTTACTATAATAAATATCCCCCAAAAAGATATAAAAAAACATTTTTTACCTCAGTTTAGGCCGATATGTATTCTTCTACATATTTTTCGTAAAAAAAATATCGCAAAAAGCGTTTATTGATTGGTTTGCGCAAAAGTTATAGCGTTTACAAAATAGGGGGTATTTTTATGGCATTTTTATTAATATTTTTTTTTTACTAGTAATGTAAAGCGGTTTTTTTTCCGGTACTGCGACATTATGGTGGACACTTCGGACACTTTTGACAAATTTTTGGGACCATTGGCATTTTTATAGCGATCAGTGCTATAAAAATGCATTGGATTACTATAAAAATGCCACTGGCAGGGAAGGGGTTAACACTAGGGGGCGGGGAAGGGGTTAAGTATGTTCCCTGGGTGTGTTCTGGGTGTGTTCTAACTGTAGGGGGGGGGTGGACTCACTAGGGGGAAATGACTGATCGGTGTTCATATATTGTATGAACAGAAGATCAGCATTTCTCTCCCTGACAGGACCCGGACCGGGAGCTGTGTGTTTACACACACAGCTCCCGGTCCCCGCTCTCTAACGAGCAATCGCGTGTGCCCAGCGACGATCGTGCCTGCGAGAGCCGACGCTATATTACGTGTTCTCGCGCAGGGGAGCCGACCTGCCGCCGTAAAACTGGTCGGCAACCAGTTAAAGTAGCGGTAACCCTTAGAAATGAACAAAACATATCCATCTATAGTGTCTACTTGTCTCAATCCAGAGCACTAAGTGTCATTTCTGTCTGCTGCCTCCTACCTCTGCTATCTGCATGAGTCACTTCTGACAAGTTTTCCCAACACGAAAAGAACAAAAAAGGGACAGGGGTGGGACCTCCAGCACACAGCCGGTGATTGACAGCCTCAGCTCTGTTCCTGTGTGCTGTGTGAAGGAGGTGTGTCCCTTCCCTCCAATCAGCTCTCAGACATAAACACATATGAATGATTACTTACACCAAGCTGATTTCTTTTACAAGTTTATCTCATTGAAAACATTTCCTCTGAAAGATGCAAAACAACCATGCATGAGTTATCCAAAAGTGGAAACCCCCTTTAAATCCCCCGTGCCCATTGGCCTACAGCATTGAAATCAAATTGTATATAAAAATTTTACTCACCATGTTTTTCAGTTTGGGCAGACGCCTTTGCCAGCAGATGTAAATGAGCCCGGCGACAATAATCATGACGCACACGGAACCGATAATGACCAAAACAATAAAGAGTTTGCCGTAATCGCTCCGGGGTGGACTGGGGCGGGACTGGCAGCTGACCGTGCTGGAATAACTTTCAATCCCGATCTGTAAAGAAGTGAAGAACATTAGTCCTGTAAAGCAGGGGGTTCCTAAATCAGTATTAAACCCAAAAGCCAATGGGGTAGATTCAGGTAGGGGCGCGCAAAACTGCGGCGGCGTTACATATGACATTTACGTTACGCCGCCGCAAGTTTTATGGGCAAGTGCTTGATTCACAAAGCACTTGCCTATAAAGTTGCGGCAGCGTAGCGTAAAAGGTGCCGGCGTAAGCGCGCGTAATTCAAATGATACCGTAGGGGGCGTGGATCATTTAAGTTAGGCGCGTACCCGCGCCGAACGTACTGCGCATGCGCCGTCCCTAAAATTTCCCGACGTGCATTGCGGTAATTGACGTCGCAAGGACGTCATTGGTATCGACGTGAACGTAAATGGCGTCCAGCGCCATTCACGGACGACTTACGCAAACGACGTAAAAATTTCAAATCGCGCCGCGGGAACGACGTCCATACTTAACATTGGCTGCGCCTCCTAATAGCAGGAGCAGCCTTACGACGAAAACGACGTACGCAAACGACGTAAAAAAACTACCGCCGGGCGCACGTACGTTCATGAATCGGCGTAAGTATGTAATTTGCATACTCTACGCTGACATCTATGGGAGCGCCACCTAGCGGCCAGCGTCAGAATGCACCCTAAGATACGACGGCGTAAGAGACTCATGCCAGTCGTATCTTAGGCTAAAGTCGGCGTATCTAGCTTTCTGAATACAGAAAGTAGATACGCCGGCGCTACTTAGCAATTACGCGGCGTATCTATGGATACACCGGCGTAATTGCTCTCTGAATCTACCCCAATATTTATTATATTGCTTAGCAAATTGTATATGTGACGGCTGCATTCGTTTTCTTTTTTTAGGCTTCCTTTCTTCTAGTTTCATCTGGTGATCTGTCCAGTAAGTCTGCTGCTTTTCAAAAGCACAAGCTCTCCAGCAGAATGTATCAGTTTACATGGGTGAGACAAACCATCTAACACTGGCGGGGGTGCTCACAATGATCAGATTTTATTTATTCTTGTAAAACATGGGTGCTAAATCTGTGCCCCCCCCCCAGCTGTTGCGGAACTACAAGCTCCATCATGCCTCTGCGTTTAGGAGTCCTGCTTGTAGCTGCCAGCCTTATAATGCCTTATGACAGTGGTCATCAACCCTGTGCTCAGGACCCACTAACAGGCCAGGTTTGCAAGATAACTGAAATACATGACAGGTGATATGATTTGCTGCTCAGTGATTGCAGTATTCTAGTCTGCATCTCCCCAAGGTAATACATAAAACCTGGCCTGTTAGTGGGCCCTGGAGGACAGGGTTGATGACCACTGCGTTATGGGACTTGTAGTTCCGCATCAACTGAAGGGCCACAGGTTGAGCACACGTGATGTAAAACCTTTACCCCAAAAGTAACAAAATTGCGCTGCGCTGGTAAAGTGTTCGGGTTTGACTTGAAGAAAAGGTGGCCACCCTACATACGTTACACAATCTGACGGTTGCCTAATCTGACGAAACACGCAAATCATGGCTGGTGGGAGGGGCCGGCTTGTAAATCGCTTCCAGCCTCAGTACTTCTCTCAAGAGCCCTCAGTCCTGATGAAAGCAGTGGGCTGGCTTTTGGGAGGAGTCATGTATACAGTATATTAACCACTTCAATACCGGCCCATTGTCATTTGACGTCCACAGATGGGATCTGTCATCCTGGATGGACGTCAAATGACGTCCTGGGCTTTGCGGGTGAATATCTGAATGATGCCTGCAGCCAGAGGCATCATCCAGATATCCTCTTGTTCAGCCGGCGATTCTGCATGACATAAGAACGATCATAGCGGCGGTTCCGCCGCTTGATCGTTCTTGCAGGCGGCGGGAGGGGACATCTCCCCCTCCCGCCGCCATCCGGTGCTTCTCCGGGCTCTCCCGTGCCATCGGGGGCCCGGAGAACGAATCGTCCGGTGTCGGCAGGAAGCATAGAGATGACTGGTGACCAGATGGTCACCAGTCATCTCTATGACCGTCGGAGGACCCGGGCGCGATGTGATGACGTCACGCCCGGGTCCCCGTAAGTAAACAAAGCCGCGATTGTGGCTGTAAGCAAGTATTAATGAGATCGGTGAATTTTTCTTCACCGATCTCATGGTTTCCAGCCTGGAGGAGAGATGTGGGGTCTTATTGACCCCGCATCTCTCCATAAAGAGGACCTGTCACACACATTTCGTATTACAAGGGATGTTTACATTCCTTGTAATAGGAATAAAAGTGAAAAAAAAAATATTTTTTGGAAAAAAAGTGTAAAAATAAATAAAAAATAAGTCAAAAAATAAATAAAAGATTAAAAAATAAAATTAAAACGCCCCTGTCCCCGGTAGCTCGCGTGCAGATGCGAACGCACGCGTAAGTCCCGCCGACATATGTAAACGCCGTTTAAACCACATATGTGAGGTATCGCCGCGTGCGTTAGAGTGCCAGCAACACATCTAGCACTAGATCTCCTCTGTAAATCTAAACTGGTAACCTGTAAAAATAAATTAAAGCGTTGCCTATGGAGATTTTTAAGTACCAAAGTTTGGCGCCATTCCATGAGTGTGCGCATAATTAAAGCGTGACATGTTGGGTATCCATTTACTCGGTGTAACATAATCTTTCACATAATACAAAAATATTGGGCTAACTTTACTGTTTTGTTATTTTTTAATTGATGAAACAATTTTTTTTCCAAAAAAAGGGTGTTTGAAAAATTATTGCGCAAATACCGTGCAAGATAAAACGTTGCAATGACCGTCGTTTTATTCCCTAGGGTGTCTGCTAAAAAAACATATATAATGTTTGGGGGTTCTGCGTAATTTTCTAGCAAAAGAATGATGATTTTTACATGTAGGAGAGAAGTGCCAGAATAGGCCTGGTATTGAGGTGGTATAAATGCCCTGTATGGAAGCGGTTAAAATGCCTTGATGGGTGGATGTCAGTCTGGAGGAGTGGGCGTTCCTAGCAGGGCCGTCTTTAATATTGATTGGACCCTGGGCAAACATTTTCTTGGACCCCCCTAAATTCACTTATCAACTATTTGTGGGCAGTGTGAGATAAAGGGGCAGCTACTTTGGGCCCCACAACAATGACTGGGCCCGGGGCAGCTTCCCCTTTTGCCCTACGTTAAAGATGGCCCTGGTTCCTAGGCAAGCTTTTTCCATGCAGACCGCCCTGGTTAACGCCCACATGTGATGCTGAGTCTCCTTGATTGAAAGAACTGAAATCCAATGAATGAAAGGGGCGAGCCAGAGACAGTCAGGCTGGGGAGGAAAGTGATCGGTTCCTTCCACTAGAAAGCTCTGATCTCAGGAGTCCAACCGAAGGGAGCCCATGGCCATCGATTGGTTGTATGCACCACTGACCTCTGCGAGGCTTCGTTTTATGTCGCCCAGCGCCATGAAGACGTCTTTAGCAGGGACCACACCTTGAAAAATAAAATGAGATACAAAGGGTTAGACCAGATGCAGAAAGGCACCATTACCCACCGTGTACGGACACTGAAGCCTAACCACACATGGTGGCTTGAAGCTTGGCGTGACTTACGTTCCTCCTCTGTGACCGTCATCAGCAGGTGATTGTCATTCTCATTAGGCTTGCTTAGGAAGATCACCCAGTCCCTCTGGGGTGGCTCTGTTTTCCAAGAGAGCGCCCCCTCAAGGAGAGAAAGCAGCTGTTGCCCCTTCCTCCATCTGAACTCTTCCTGTAGTAAGAAGAATCTTCAATTAACAAAACAAGGAAAAAGTAGATAAGGTCCTCCCGTAAAATCTAAACTCTGGTTGCTATCCTTGCACCTCACCTCTGACCACAGCCCCCAATGCCTGAAACATGTCAGGCAGGGCCCGGTTGGTCCAAGGCGTAGGCAGAGGCAGTTGCCTTCGGCACTTGAGCAAAAGGGAAGCCAAAAGGACTGGGCCTGCTGCTAAAGTATCGTGTTTTAGTGCGAAACGCGTCAGCTGTGATCCTGTCTGCTGTGACATGTACTTTGTGACCTTGTTTTATTAATAAAGGCAACATTTTTTGGAGTGCGGCTGTCCAAAATTCTTCCATTCATCCTCTTTGCTATATGCATCTCTAGCACCTGTGGCTTCTGAGTAGGTGAAAAGGTTCATCATTAACAGCTTCTGCCGTCACTCGGTCAGTCGGTGGGTTGATCCCCCCGTCACTCGGTCAGTTGGTGGGTTGATCCCCCGTCTCTCGGCCAGTCGGTGGGTTGTTCCCCCCCATCACTCGGTCAGTCGGTGGGTTGATCCCCCGTCACTCAGTCAGTCGGTGGGTTGATCCTCCTGTCACTCGGCCAGTCGGTGGGTTTTTCCCCTCCGTCACTCGGTCAGTCGGTGGGTTGATCCCCCGTCACTCAGTCAGTCGGTGGGTTGATCCCTTCGTCACTCGGTCAGTCGGTGGGTTGATCCCCCCGTCACTTGGCCAGTCGGTGGGTTGTTCCCCCCCCCCGTCACTCGGTCAGTCGGTGGGTTGATCCCCCCGTCGCTCAGTCAGTTGGTGGGTTGATCCCCCCCGTCACTCGGTCAGTTGGTGGGTTGATCCCCCCGTCACTCGGGCAGTCGGTGGGTTGATCCCCCCCGTCACTCGGTCAGTCGGTGGGTTGATCCCCCCCGTCACTCGGTCAGTCGGTGGGTTGATCCCCCCGTCACTCGGTCAGTCGGTGGGTTGATCCCCCCGTCACTCGGTCAGTCGGTGGGTTGATCCCCCCGTCACTCGGTCAGTCGGTGGGTTGATCCCCCCGTCACTCGGTCAGTCGGTGGGTTGATCCCCCCCGTCACTCGGTCAGTCGGTGGGTTGATCCCCCCGTCACTCGGTCAGTCGGTGGGTTGATCCCCCCGTCACTCGGTCAGTCGGTGGGTTGATCCCCCCGTCACTCGGCCAGTCGGTGGGTTGTTCCCCCCCGTCACTCGGTCAGTCGGTGGGTTGATCCCCCCCGTCACTCGGTCAGTTGGTGGGTTGATCCCCCCGTCACTCGGCCAGTCGGTGGGTTGTTCCCCCCCGTCACTCGGTCAGTCGGTGGGTTGATCCCCCCCGTCACTCGGTCAGTCGGTGGGTTGATCCCCCCCCGTCACTCGGTCAGTCGGTGGGTTGATCCCCCCGTCACTCGGTCAGTCGGTGGGTTGATCCCCCCGTCACTCGGTGGGTTGATCCCCCCCGTCACTCGGTCAGTTGGTGGGTTGATCCCCCCGTCACTCGGTTGGTTGGTCGCCCCCCCCCCCCCTGTCGCTCGCTCATCCGCCCACCAGCCCCTCAGTTACCCCCATCTAGGTCGTGGGCAGCTTCAGCTACATTCCTTGTAATAGGAATAAAAGTGACCCAAAATAAATAAAAAATGTGTCAAAATCAATAAAATAAATAAGAATAAAACATTTTTTTTAAAGCGCCCCGTCCCGACGAGCTCACGCGCAGAAGCGAACGCATACGTGAGCAGCGCCAGCATATGAAAATGGTGTTCAAACCACACATGTGAGATATTGCCGCGATCATTAGAGTGAGAGCAATAATTCTAGCCCTAGACCTCCTCTATAACTCAAAACATGCAACCTGTAGAAGTTTTTAAAAGTCGCCTATGGAGATTTTTAAGGGTAAAAGTTGGTCGCCATTCCACAAGCGGGCGCAATTTTGAAGCATGATATGTTGGGTATCAATTTACTCGGCGTAACATTATAAAAAGAAATACTGTTGTCTTATTATTTAATTCAAAAAAGTGTATTTTTTCCCAAAAACGCGCGCTTGTAAGACCGCTACACAACTACGGTCTGACATAAAGTATTGCAATGACCGCCATTTTATTCTGTAGGGTGTTAGAAAAAAAATGTATAATGTTTGGGGGTTCTAAGTAATTTTCAGAAAAAGAGGCTCGGTCCTTAAGTGGTTAACAAATTAAACGGTCATCCACAGAATGCAAAAACAGGTAAACTAAGGAAAAAATATCTTTCTGTGGTTGCCTCCCAAGGTTCTTCTCCAACCAGCTCTCCAATGGGTGGAGTACTCCATTAAGTTCCTATAGACTTATGAACAACGTACGGCCAGTGGAGCCTTCATCGCTGCAACGTCGCAGGCAGTGAAAGAGTCGTCAGCTTGCAGAAAAGGTCACCGAGCAGTTCCGCATTCCTCCCTCCCTCTACGTCTGTCTAATCCCCTCTGCTGTTTCCATGACAACCCAGAGACCCTGGAGATGGTTAATAAGGACAGTTGTCATGGAGACTGGTACATCTCGGGGCAGGCTCCGGCCTGCACATCCAGCAGCGTAATTTGGGAGGGAAGGGGCGGCTGAGCCTGCCACAAAATCAAGCCCTTGACAGACATGGGTTGGGTTTTTTTTTTCTAAAGGAAAAGGTGGCGTTGCCTGTAGCAACCAACCAGATCCTGTCATGTTTCAAGGTCGTGGTTACAGCTCTGAAGAAAATATATACTGGATGGGGTTGGCCAGTTCAAGTGGACTGTTGTCAGTACTTACACAGTCGATATCATCCGACATGTTGAGGATGATGTAATTTTTTCCTGCCAAATTTATCCAGTCTTTGCAGATTACCTGAAAATAGACAATTTATGTATAATGAGGAAGGAAGATACAGCAGTATCGTATTGTAGGTTTACCCTAAAAATTGGGACAAAATCTTTAGCACTCAACACTAGTCCTCCCCGCTGGGCTTAATGGTTCCTCCCACTGGCCCCTATGTCCTGTAGTGATGTAGGAGGCAGCAAAAGGAACCGCCGCCAAGAATGGGGGTGTAGAAATAATTTTTTTTTTTTTTGTATATCACAACCCATAAGCCTTGTACACACGACCGGTTTTCACGATAAGAAAACTGCCAAAAAATTGTAACCAGCTCTCTTTTTTCTTGTCGTGTTTCCTGTCAGGCCGCGTACACACGGTTGGTCCATCCGATGAGAACGGTCCGAAGGACCGTTTTCATCGGTTAACCGATGAAGCAGACTGATGGTCTGATGTGCCTACACACCATCAGTTCAAAAACCGATCAAGTCCAACGCGGTGACGTAAAACACAACGACGTGCAAAGTTCAATGCTTCCAAGCATGCGTCGACTTGATTCTGAGCATGCGCGGGTTTGGAACCGATGCTTTTGCGTACTAACCATCGGTTTTGACCAATCGGTTAGGCGTCCATCGGTTGAATTTTAAAGCAAGTTCTAAATTTTTGGACCGAAGGATAACTGACCGATGGGGCCCACACACGGTCGGTTTGGACCGATGAAACTGAACTTCAGTCCGTTTTCATCGGTTTTGTCCGATCGTGTGTACAGGGCCTCAGTCTTTTTCTCGTCGTGAAAAAGGGTCGTGTGCAGGGGTCAAGTCCTGGGGAAAAAAGTGTGGGAACTCCCACCCAAGATCCAATCCCCCACCAAAAAAAAAAAAATGATACGCTCATATGCATTACTAAACCGCATATTTTTTTTAAGCAAGTTCTTTCTAAATACCGCGATAACTCGCGGCAGGCCTCCGCAGTGTCCCCTGGGAACAATAAAAAAAGCTCCCAGGAGACATTGCCGCATCGAGGAAGTGACGGAATACCCGCACACTACCCGATGAATCCATATACAGGAAGCGGCCAGTAACATAAAGGATTACTAAGGTTCGCCTGCCCCTGACAGTGACTCGAGCTGGGCATCGCCGCTTAGTGAAGGATTGGCTCGGGCGGCTCGGCTGCTCTAGTCCTGCAAAGGGAACTGCGTTCCTGCTGTGAAAAAAGTGCAGGAACTCCGTTCCCACGCGTTCCCGCAGGACTTGAGCCCTGGTCATGTGTATGCTTTTCCGAGGGGAAAAAAAACGTGCATGTTCAGAATCAATTTTGCAGCCCAAAAGCAGCCCAAAGGGTGGCGCCATTTGAAAGAAACTTCCCCATTTATAGTCCCGTCATACGTGTTGTACGTCACTGCGCTTTGGTCGGATTTTTTTTTTTGCATGAACATGTGTATGCAAGTCAGGCTGGAGAGGAATCGCGCCGAGAAAAATGGTTGTGTGTACGAGGCATACAGGTCTTTTCACGTAGGCTTCACAATCAGATATGCCTGTCAATTTTTCAAGTGGACCTGATTGGAAGTTCCATGGGGTCTATAGGCAGCAGTGTTCATTTTGGCAGCAAATTTTGATTCAGTTTTAGTCTTATGCCGCGTACACACGATCATTTTTACGGCATGAAAAAAAAACTATGTTTTTCGGCATGTAGAAAAAACAAAGTTTTTCCAACTTCATCATTAAAACGACGTTGCCCACACACCATTGTTTTTAAAAAATGCTCTAGCAAAGCGCGGTGACATACAACACGTACGACGGCACTATAAAGGGGAAGTTCCATGCGGATGACGCCGCCCTTGGGGCTGCTTTAGCTGATTCCGTGTTAGTAAAAGACGAATCGCGCTTTTCTGTCTGTTACAGCGTGATGAATGTGCTTACTCCATTACGAACGCTAGTTTTACCAGAACGAGCGAGCGCTCCCGTCTCATAACTTGCTTCTGAGCATGCGCGGGTTTTTAACGTCGGTTTAGCCCACACACGATCATTTTTTACAACCCGAAAAACGACATTGTTTAAAACGTCGCTAAAAAATGCAGCATGTTCGAATGTTTTTGTTTTTTTCGTTTTTCAGAACCCGAAAAATGATGTGAAGCCCACACACCATCATTTTAAATTACATTTTTTTAAAACTACGTTTTTTTCATGCCGAAAAATGATCGTGTGTACGCGGCATAATCCTCAGACAAGGATGGTTCTCTTTGAATGATGCTCCTTTTATTCCTCTAAGGCTGCATTCACACCTGAGCGTCGGTCGTTCTGCGTTTTTTTCCGGCGTTTTGTCGCGCGTATTCATGCTTATTTGCGCGTTTGCATACAGCGTTGTCCGACGTTTTTGTACTTTGACGTTTTTATTTTAGCCAATAGGAAAAACTATCATTTTTTCATCACTTGTTGCTATGTTGGTAGATTTTTTTAATCTTCTGCATGGGCGACAAGTTCTATTGATTAAAGCGACGAAACCCCCGTAGCAAACGCCCGTTGTCGCGCAAGTCGCTTGAATCGAGCGTTTCCATTACTTTCTATGGGAAATGGAAACGCTCAAATACGCCCAAACCGCCCGATACGTGCGACAAAAAAGGGTCCGGAACTTTTTTTGGCTACAGCCGATGGGCGTCAGGCGCATCAGCGTTCAGATGTGAACCATCCCCATAGACTTTCATGTATTTTGGTCCCTCTGGCGTTTGTGAGCGTCGCGCTACAGGCGACAAAACGCCTAGGTGTGAATGGGCTCTAAATTCAAACAAATAAAATAAAAAGCACTGGTATCTGTACCTGCTCTGTACTTGGTGACAGCTGCATTGGGGCCGCAGCCTTCGTTGGGTCAGCTTCCCGTTGAGTGGAAAAAACTGGCGGGATATCGAGTTTCTTTTTGCTGTTGGCAGCAGATGAAGATTGGTTGACTAACATACTTTCATTGCCCATGTGCCCAGGGGGGTGATGCCTTGCAGGATGACCCCGGGAATCTGCAGGAGGTCCAGGATGAAGTTCAGATTCTGGCTTGTGACCGGCATGATGTCCTCGGGACCCGGAATGTTTCTTGTTCTTTCGGGGCGGCTTGACAGTTGTGTTGGAAGAAGTGGATGTCGTCTTGGTAGCTGTCCTCACCTCCTGGTCCGGAACGGCAGTGGCCGTCTCATTGTGTATGGGCCGGATAGGATCTTCCTCTGCGAGGACCTTGATGATTGGGGATTCAGGAGTCTCGCTAACCTCTGTAGGCCAGATTGTTGTAGATGTTTCCAAAAGTTCTTTAGGCAAAGTGCTCGTCTCATCTTGGGTGACCCTGCTGTCTGTGGATACGGGTTCAGCTATAACAATAATACAAAAAATTGTATATTTTTAGTATGTTTTCTATGATCTTTCAGTGGGCAGGTAAGGGGAATTTTCTGTGCTTCTCTATGTATAGGTTTATTTTAATGTCTGATAATAAGTTCAATTGGCCCTATAGGGAATTGTCCCTAAACAAAGGAGCAGTCAAGCACAGTCACTGTGAATTCCTCCTAAGCGGGAAGTAGTGCCTCCATACCCGATGAGTTGATATGGCCTTCTTCTTCTTTACTGTATAAAGCTGATTTTTAAAACATTCAGAGTCGTCTTTAACCACTTGCCGCCTGCCAATGACATATTGATGTCGGCAAAGTGGTTGTAGAATCCTGAGTGGACGTCATATGACGTCCTCAGGATTTTGAGCCGCTGCGCGCCCCCGGGGGCACGCATTGCGGCAATCGTTGTTGCAGGGTGTCAGTCTGACACCCCGTAACACCGATCAAAGTAAAGAGTCTCTCACGGAGACTCTTTACCACGTGATCAGCCGTGTCCAATCACGGTTGATCACGAAGTAAACAGGAAAAGCCGGTAATCGCAAAAAATCGCAGATCGCCGCCATTACTAGTAAAAAAAAAAAAAATAATAATAATTTTGTCCCCTATTTTGTAGGCGCTAAAACGTTTGCGCAAACCAGTCGCTTATTGCGTTTTTTTTTTTTGTTTACCAAAAATATGTAGAAGAATAAGTATCGGCCTAGACTGAGAAAATTATTTTTTTTTTTTTTAAATTGGGCTATTTATTATAGCAACAAGTAAAAAATATTACATTTTTTTTTTCAAAATTGTCGCTCTTTTTTTGTTTATAGCGCAAAAAATAAAAACCGCAGAGGTGATCAAATACCACCAAAAGAAAGCTCTATTTGTGGGGGAAAAAAGGACGTCAATTTTGTTTGGGAGCCACGTCGCACGACCGCGCAATTGTCAGTTAAAGCAATGCAGTGCCGGAAGCTGAAATTTCACCTGGGCAGGAGGGGGGTATATGTGCCCAGTAAGCAAGTGGTTAAAAACGACGGGTTTTTTTTAATGACGAAAAATGATCGTGTGTACGCGGCATTATAGCTGCAAAGGGCGGGACCAACTCAATACTGAACCCTACAGACTAAGATTGGGATACCATTAAAGTACATGGGGCAGATCCACAAAAGAATTACGCCGGCGTATCTCTTGATACGCTGCGTAATTTCAAATTTCCCGCGTCGTATCTTTGTTTTGTATCCACAAAACAAGATACGACGGAATGAGGGATCGATCCGACAGGCGTACGTCTTAGTACGCCGTCGGATCGTAGGTTAATATTTACGCTGGCCGCTAGGTGGCGTTTCCGTCGAATTCCGCGTCGAGTATGTAAATTAGCTAGATACGGCGATCCGCGAATGTACGGCCGGCGCATTTTTTTACGTTGTTTGCGTTCGGCTTTTTCCGGCGTATAGTTACCCCTGCTATATGGTGGCGTACTCAATGTTAAGTATGGCCGTCGTTCCCGCCTCGCATTTTAAATTTTTTACGTCGCTTGCGTAAGTCGTAAGCATTGGCGTGTTCCGGGTAAATTTCGAGCATGCGCACTGGGATACCCCCACGGACGGCGCATGCGCAGTTAAAAAAAACGTTTACGTCGGGTCACGACGTATTTACATAAAACACGCCCCCGTCACAGAGATTTGAATGCCGCGCCATTACGCCGACAAAGATACACTACGCCGCCGTAACTTACGGCGCAAATTCTTTTGAGGATTCGAAAAAAAAAAAAAAGTTACGGCGGCGTAGTGTATCTTAGATACGCTACGCCCGGCGGATTAATGCGCCGATGTACGTGGATCTGCCCCTAAGACTGGGGTACCATTAATGTTCATGGGCCAGATTCACAAAGAGATACGACGGTGTATTATCTACAGATACACCATCGTATCTCTGACTTACACTGGTCCTATCTATGCGCCTGATTCATAGAATCAGTTACGCATAGATAGGGCTTAGATCTGACAGTGTTACACTGTGTTACACTGTCGAATCTTATTTTCAATTTAAAAATGGCGCCGGGGGCGTTCCCGCTGATTTACCTTGAATAATATGTAAATCAGCGAGATACGCAAATTCACGAACGTACGCGGACCCGACGCAGTCTTCTTACGACGTTTCCGTAGCGGCGTACCCGTCGTATACTTACCCCTGCTTTTATCAGGCGCAGCCAATGTTAAGTATAGCCGGCGTTCCCGCGTCGAATTTGAATTTTTTAACGTCGTTTGCGTAAGTCGTTCTAGAATACGGATGGACGTCGTTTACGTAAGCGTCAAAACCACTGACGTCCTAGCGACGTCAGTGGGAGCAATGCACGCCGGGAAATTCCCCGGACGGCGCATGCGCATTTAAATCGGCGCGGGAACGCGCCTGATTTAAATAGTACACTCCCCTTAGCCGCGGAATTTGAATTCCGCCGGGGGATTTAGGATCCGCCGCCGCAAGTTTGGGGGTAAGTGGTTTGTGAATTAGCCACTTGCCTCTCAAACTTGCGGGAGCGGATCTTAAATCACGTAGATCGAGCGGATCTATAGATCCGCTGATCTACGTGAATCTGGCCCCATGTGTGTGTAAAGGCAGGCGTCCCAATACTTTTGGTGATATAGTGTAAATCCCTGGATATGGTGATACAGGAGTCCAGAGTAAGCTGAATCATCTCTGCAGAGGATTACACACATTTCTGTAAATCTCTCCCTGCGGATTACCAATTACTATCTTCTGATGAATTACATTACGGAGGGTCCCCTGTGAGTTCTTTTGGCTGGATGTGTAAATATTTCTGTGTACGGTTGTTAATTAACAGGAGTGGCTCAGCTAATGATGCTCCAATGTTAGTTTCCCTTCCCCCCTGCCCAGGACTTTATTAACTATAACTTGTGGGCCAATGCCTGGGGGCAATAGGATTGGAGGGGGCAGAAAACTCCAAATGCAGCCATGTCCCCCACTATAGCACAAGCAGACATTGCCTACACGAGAGTGACAACTCTGCTCCAAATTCAGGAGCAGTGCAGCATCCTTGCCACTGCCTTAGAAGAAGCTGCATTAGGTGTAGGGTTGCCACCTGTCCAGGATTCAGTTTGGGTTTGGATTCATCAGTTTCAGACTGCCTGAAACCCGGACACATTATTTAGACCGGACTATGGCTTCCCAGCCGCGTTGCTGGGTGCAGTTGTCTACGCTGAGAGTGTCTGTTACACTCTCTCACACTGCCCAAAGCCAACACTATCAACCCCCCCAAACACAGACAGGAGAGGAGAGAGGGCTCGATCTGCACCTCTTCTTCCCGCCCCTCCCCCTCTGTGTCTTCCTACACTCCAATCCCCTCAGAAAAGGAAAGTGGGGGCCGAAATTTGAGAGGTGCTGACTGCCAAGGGGTGAGTGAGCTCACCATCCATCCCTGTCTGTGACTGAAGTCTCCCCTCCTCTCTCTCCTGCCTCTGACTGAGTACACTAAGGCAAATCAGGGTTCTCAGAGCACCCCTTACATCAGAGGCCACAGTATTTCCCCTTACATCAGAGTCTTCTCCGTACATCAGAGTTCTCAGTGCTCCCCTTTAGATCAGGGTTCCCAGAGCATCCCTTATGTTAGAGTCTCCAGAGTTCTCCCTTACATCAGAGTCTGTGGACTCATATAGCTAGATTCAGAGAGACTTAGGCTGGCGTATCAGTAGATACGTCAGCCTAAGTCTGAATCTGCGGCGGCGCTAATTTAAGCGTATTCTGGTAACCAGATACGCTTAAATTAGGCTCAGATACGAGCGGCGTAAGTGTCTTACACCGTCGTATCCTAAAGTGTAATTTTTAGGCTGACCGCTAGGTGGCGCTTCCATTGCGGTCGGCGTAGAATATGTAAATCACTAGATACGCCTATTTATGAACGTACGCCCGGCCGACGCAGTACAGATACGCCGTTTACGTAAGGCATTATCAGGCCTAAAGTTATTCCATCAAATAGCTGAGATAGTAATGTTAAGTATGGCCGTCGTTCCCGCGTCGAAATTTGACAATGTTACGTCATTTGCGTATGTCGTCCGTGAGTAGGGATTTACGTCATTTACGTCCACGTCGAAATCAATAGGACCGCGCGGCATACTTTGCCGCAATGCACACTGGGATATGTAGGCGGACGGCGCATGCGCCGTTCGTAAAATACGCCAATCACGTCAGGTCAAGCCCCATTAATATAAAACACGCCCCCTCAGCTAAATTTGAATTAGGCGCCATTACGCCCGCCCGATTTACGCTAAGCCGCCGTAACTTAGCAGGCAAGTACTTTGTGAATCATGTACTTGCCTCGCTAACTTACGGCGGCGTAGTGTAAACACGATACGCTACGCCGACGCAAAGTTAGGACGCCCTCTCTGAATCTAGCTAATAGTTCTTTCCGTACATCAGAGTCCTCAGTGTTCCCCCATACATCAGAGTCTTCTCTGTATATTAGAGTTCTCAGTGTTCCCTACTTAAATCAGGGTTCCCAGAGCATCCCTTATGTCAGAATCCCCAGAGTCCCCCCTTACAGTGAAAGGGAGCTCTACGAGTTCAGATGTAAAAGGGGAACTCTGTGGACTCGGAGTTCTTTCCGTACATCAGAGTTCTCAGTGTTCCCCCTTAAATCGGGGGTTCCCAGAGCATCCCTTATGTCAGAGTCCCCCCTTACAGTGAAAGGGAGCTCTACGAGTTCAGATGTAAAAGGGGAACTCTGTGGACTCAGATTTCTTTCCTTACATCAGAATTTTCAGTGTTCCCCCTTATTTTAGAGTCTTCTCCGTACATCAGAGTTCTCAGTGTTCCCCCTTAAATCGGGGTTCCCAGAGCATCCCTTATGTCAGAGTCCCCAGAGTTCTCCCTTACATCAGAGTCTGCAGAGTTTCCCTTTACAGTGAAAGGGAACTCTGCGAGTTCAGATGTAAAAGGGGAACTCTGTGGACTCATAGTTCTTTCCGTACATCAGAGTCCTTAGTGTTCCCCCTTACATCAGAGTCTTCTCCATACATCAGAGTCCTCAGTGTTCCCCCTTACATCAGAGTTCTCAGTGTTCCCCCTTAAATCGGGGTTCCCAGAGCATCCCTTATGTCAGAGTCCCCAGAGTCCCCCCTTACAAGTGAAAGGGAGCTCTACGAGTTCAGATGTAAAAGGGGAACTCTGTGGACTCATAGTTCTTTCCGTACATCAGAGTCCTCAGTGTTCCCCCTTACATCAGAGTTCTCAGTGTTCCTCCATACATCAAAGTCTTCTCCGTACATTAGAGTTCTCAGTGTTCCCTCCTTAAATCAGGGTTCCCAGAGCATCCCTTACATCAGAGTCTGCAGAGTTCTCCCTTACAGTGAAAGGGAGCTCTACGAGTTCAGATGTAAAGGGTGGACTCTGATGTAAAGGGGGACTCTTGTTATTAACTTCATATGATTAGAAATGTTATTTAATAGCAAAATATATGTATAGTTTATACTATAAAAAAAAAAGCTGTGCGCCAGTAAAGTGTTCGGGTTTGAAGAAAAGGTGGCCACCCTATCCCTGAGAAACAACAAGCCGGAACAAAGTCACTCACCAGTTTGTGTCACACGATCATCGCTCGTTCCATTCACTCTTCTTGTATCATCATCCCAGAAATATTTGGGGGATTGGAAAATGGAGATCTCCTCCGTCTCCTGGCTGGAAAAGCCAGAGCCTTGAGGTGTGTGGAGCAAGTCATGGTGGGCGTCGGTCTCTGAGTACCTGTCACTGGCGCGTTCCGTAGAATCCAAGGTCTCTAGAGTGGACAAGGATGAGGAGAGGTCCACCAGTGAGGTGGAGGAGAGTCCTTCGGAACTGGGCTCCTCGCAGCTCACAAGGAGGAACGGGACAAGGCCTATGGAAGAAAACAAGAGGCTTGTGAGGAAAACACAACTACAATCATCATAGGTGTACGTAGCCTATTGCGTTAGGGTGTGCACCCCCAAAGCTCAAACACACGTGGTTTTCTCTGCAGCCTCAGCTGCACTGGACAGGGAATGAATGAGTGCTATATTTGTGGGGGAAAAAAGACGTCAATTTTGTTTGAGAGCCACGTCGTACGACCGCGCAATTGTCAATTAAATCGACGCAGTGCCGGATCGTAAAAAGTGGCCCGGTCATTTAGCAACAAAATGGTCCGGGGCTGAAGTGGTTAAAAGTCAGCAGCTACAAAAAATGTAGCTGCTGACTTTTAATAATCAGACACTTACCTGTCCCACGGTCCAGCGATGTGGGCGCACGAAGCCCCCGCTCCTCTCCGCAGCGCCGGCATTTTAACTGTGGGCGCCCGTCTGTGGCTTCACATGAGCGAGCAGCGCTGCGTGCTGTGAATGGATGGGCAATCTTCTGGGACCTGTGACGTGTCCCAGAACATTGGAAGGAGGGAGGGTGGAGAGGTGAACTTCCTTACGGACGCCGCGGCACCAGGGGAGGAAGAGGGAGCTGGGTGTTTGTAAAAACAGGGTACCCGTTCCCCCTCCAAAAAAATATTGCCAAATGTGGCATGTCAAGAAGTCACCCACACTTAAAGCGGAAGTTCCTTTTTCGGGTGGAACTCGGCTTTACCACTAGGCTACTAATTCATTCCCTTGTTTTCTCTTGCCTCAACTTTTGCAAATCCTTCCTCATTGGTCTACCCCTACACAGGTTATCCCCCCCTTCAGTATATCATGAATTCTGCAGCCAGAGTCATCCATCTTGCCACCTGCTGAGCATCTACCACCCACTCTGCTAATCTCTACCTGCCCAACGAATACAATTCCAAATCCTTGGAGTTTTTTCTCTTTCACTTTCAGGACTTTTCCAGAGCCTCTCCCATCCCCTGGAACTCCCTACCCCAATCCGAACAGCTATTTCCTACTCTGTCTGCTGTTAAAAAGCCCATCTGTTCATCATCAGCCACCAACAAATAATTTTTTTTACGATCAACTCATCCCTTCACAGTTTTTAGGTTTTGTATCACTTGTCCCTCCTTTTTTAAATTGAAGCCTCTCACGAAAAGAGCCCTCTTAATCCTCTTTTGTTTTGTATTGTAGCTGTACTGTTTCCCTATTATATTGTAAAGCGCTATGATGCAAACTGTTGCCGCTATATCAATCCTGTATTATAGGAATGATTAGACTATGTACACGGTGGAAATAATTTTTTTAGTTTCGTATGCATCAATTCATTGAAGAACTTTGTTATGTTGACCAGATTCGTCATTGGAATTCATTTTGTATATTCATTGGCCTGGATTCTCAGAGGACTTACGACGGCGTAGCGCCATGTACGCCATCATAAGTCCGAATCCGTCGTATCTATGCGATTGATTCTTAGAATCAGTTACGCATAGATATCCATTAGTTTCGACAGGCGTAAGTCTCTTACGCCGTCGGATCTTAACTGCATTTTTTTTTGACCGCTAGGTGGCGCTTCCGTCGAATTCCACGTCGAGTATGCAAATTCGCGAACGTACGCGCGGCCGACGCAGTAAAGTTCCGACGTTTACGTTAGGCTTTTCCCGGCGTAAAGTTGCCCCTGCTATATGAGGCGCAGCCAATGTTAAGTATGGCCGTCGTTCCCACGCCGAAATTTGAAAAAGTTACGTCGTCGTCCGTGAATGGGGCTGGACGTCATTTACGTTCACGTCGAAAACCAATGACGTCCTTTGCGGCGTACTTTGGAGCAATGCACACTGGGAAATTCCAAGGACGACGCATGCGCCATTCCGCAAAAACGTCAATCACGTCGGGTCACAGTAGTTTTACATAAAACACGCCCCCATGATACAAATTTGAATTAGGCGGGGTTACGCCGGTCGATTTGCGCTACGCCGCCGCAACTTACGGAGTGCTTTGAGAATACAGCACTTGCCCGTCTAAGTTGCGGCGGCGTAACGTAAATCGGATACGTTACGCCGCCGCAGAGATACGCCGCTGGACGTGAATCTGGGCCTCTGTTTTTTCCGTGAGGTTGCTAAATATTTGCTATAATATCGAATTGCTAGTCCAACCCACCAAGAGAACTGGCATGAGCTGATTGGACAATACCAATTGGCGTCATGTGTATCCGAATGAACAAACGGAACAAAATTCGGATCCATTCCTTCCCAATTATTGAACGAATTTGAAAATTGTATTCATTTCCCCATGGACCCGAACTACTATCGCATAATGCGACGTCATCTGAATGAAACAAATGCATTTGTTAATTTTTTGGGGATCCATCGCCATTTGTTACTATGTGCATCTGGAGTTTCGGATACATCCGAATCTCAGAAAAAATAAATTTTGACCAAAGAAACAAAACAAAATGAAACACATACGTCCAGTAATAACAATAAATGGGCAGCCCAATAAAACTGGTCATAAAAATCTAGCCATGCATTCTGGTCATTGGGTTTCCATAGGCTCTGGAATATCATGCTGAGTCTTGTAGTTCTTCTACAGTAGAAGTAGTGCCATACGGGGCCTGGGTACGACACTACGCGATTTCAGGCCGTGTGTTCCATTCATTCTGCGTAATAGTAGACAGCATGCCAGTGTCACGTACCAACATGGCTAAATTAATTATGTGATCCTCAGGGGCCTGTTTAGCATGATGGATGTGTCACAGCCACAGCAAGGCTGTAATCTCATTACAGAGGGAAGAACTACTGAGAGAGGGGGACCTGTGCCAAGTCTCCAACACAGCCTACATGCTGCTCGTCTAAGGAGCTTGCAATCTATGGTGTGTGTACAACAGGCCTTATTCAATGAGGCAAGGCCTACACACTGCTTGTCTAGAAGGCTTGCAATCTACAGCTGGATTATTCAATGAAATAGTGCCTACGCACTGATCGCCAAAAAATCTTGCAGTCTAAGACAAGTGCTCAACTGATGTATTTAAGGAGCCTGTGCGTGGGCACTGCTCGTCCAAAAAGCTTGCAATCTATGAAAAGTGAATAGTCAATGAGGCAGTGCCTACATATTACCCGTCTAGAAGGATTGCAATGTACAGCGGGTGTACAATTGGGTTACTCATTGAGGCAATGCCTACATTTTGCTCGTCTTAAAAGCTTGCACTCTACAGCAGGTGTACAATTGGGTTATTCAGTGAGGCAGTGCCTACATATTGCTTGTCTAAAAAGCTTGCAATCTACAGCAGGTGTACAATTAATATATTAATATTAAAGTGGATGTAAACCCACAATGTAGAGTATAAGATTCATCTGTGCCTAGTCTTGCCACACAAAGTTAATCCAGCTCTGAGCAATCCTCTTTTATTGTTCAGTGAAAATTAACAGACTTCCAGATAAAAACCTGTCTAAATAAAAAGTCCGTTCCTCTCTCCTTGCTTTGAGTGACAGGTTAATTACATATCTAGCTTGGACATGTTTATCATATGTTATGTTATGTTTATCATAATATAAGGTGATCCACAGTATAAAAAGTGAGAAATCCACCCCTCCCCCACATAACACATCCTGGTAATATACAATGAACTGTGGATCACCTCATATTATGATAAACATAACATATGAGAAACATGTCCAAGCTAGATATGTAAATAACCTGTCACTCAAAGCAAGGGGAGAGGAACAGAGTTTTTATTTAGACAGGTTTTTATCTGGAAGTCTGTTAATTTTCACTGAACAATAATAGAGGATTGCCCAGAGCTGGATTAACTCTGTGTGGCAAGACTGGGCACAGATGATAGGAAATCTTATTCTCTACATTGTGACATAAAAAAAAATTGGGGTTTACATCCACTTAAAAGACGGCCCTGATTGGGTTACTCAATGAGGCAGTGCCTACATATTACTTGTCTAAAAGGCTTGCAATCTACAGCAGATGTACAATTGGGTTACTCAGTGAGGCAGTGCCTACATATTGCTTGTCTAAAAAGCTTGCAATCTACAGGAGGTGTACAATTTGGTTACTCAGTGAGTCAATGCCTACATATTGCTTGTCTAAAAGGCTTGCAATCTACATGAGGTGTACAATTGGGTTACTCAGTGAGTCAGTACCTGCATATTGCTTGTCTAAAAGGCTTGCAATCTACAGCAAGTGTACAATTGGGTAATTCAGTGAGTCAGTACCTACATATTGCTTGTCTAAAAGGCTTGCAATCTACAGCAAGTGTACAATTGGGTAATTCAGTGAGTCAGTACCTACATATTGCTGGTCTAAAAGGCTTGCAATCTACATCAGGTATACAATTGGGTTCAGAGCCTTCTTTAATGCATGGGCAAAAGGGGAAGCTGCCCCGGGCCCAGTCATTGTCGTGGGGCCCAAAGCAGCTGCCCCTTGAGCCCACACTGCTCGCAAATAGTTGATAAGGGCCCAAGAAAATGTTTGCCCAGGGTCCAATCAATATTAAAGACAACCTTGATTGGGTTAATAAATGAGGTAGTGCCTACATATTGCTCGTCTAGAAGGCTTGTAATCTACAGATAACCTACAGCTGGATTACTCATGAGGCAGTGACCTTATATTGCTCACTTCAAAGGCTTGCAATCTACAGCAAACTTATTCAACGAATTAGTGCTTTTTTACAACGCTTGCCCAAAAATCTAGCAATCATGAGCATGGGCGTCCGCTCCATAGGGCAAGGGGGGGCAATTGACCCCCCCTGGAAAATCGAGAAGGTGTTGAAGAGTTTTGAGACCACGGGCGGTCCAAACGGGCTGATGGCTGATCTGAGGTACTGAATGGGATGGGGGAGGGGGGTTTGTGCTGAATGGGGGGTCCATCTGTGCTGAAGGGGCGTCTGTACTGAAGGGGGGTATGTGCTGAAGGGGCGTCTGTGCTTAAAGGGGCTCCATCTGTGCTGAAGTGGGGTCTGTGGTGAATGGAGGGGTCTGTGCGTAATGGGGGGGGTCTGTGCTGAAGGGGGGTCCATTTGTGCTAAATGGAGTGTTCTGTGCAGAATGGGGGGTCCATCTGTGCTGAATGGAGGGGTCTGTGCTGAAGGGGGAGTCTGTGCTGAAGGTGGGGTCCATCTGTGCTGAAGGGGGGTCTGTACATTCTCTAGGTTATATTTATATGGGCATGGAGTGAAGCTGAATTATCTCAAGATCTATTTCACACTGCCAGCTGGCCGCGTTATCGGTAAAGTGGCGCTTTACCATCATTTTAGCTGCGCTATTCAGCCGCTAGCGGGCACTTTTAACCCCCGCTAGCGTTTGAAGAAAGGGTTAAATGCGACTGTGTATCGCCGCTGCCGAAGCGCCCCTCCCTGAAAAAATTTCAGCGGACGCCCATGATCATGAGTATATTTACAACACATTTAATATGAAAAGGGCAGTACAATGACCAAGGATGACATGCAAGCATTCAGGAACCTTTCACTGATTTAGCGGGAGTACCCGTTGGTTACTACGGGTAACGACGGCACTTTGATAATCACGATTGTTCTTTGTGCTCTGGTGCTGAATAAGCTAAAATCAAAGGGTATCGTCGTTCACACGGGTTGTCATTTTTTTGCCTGTAAGCAAGCGCAGCAACACAGGCCTGTTCTCTCTATCGGTGCCCAAGGTGCCATTGGAAGCTTCAGAGACGTGCCCACCCTTCCTGAAGCCGCATGAATTTTTAAAATAGTATGTGGCTGTCAGACACATTGCACTGCGACAAAAAAAAAGACTGGTGCCATACTGCCAATGGGCAACTTGTATCTACCCAGCTGTTGAAGAAACTATGAGTTTTCGACATGCCCTCATCAGAATAATAACGTAAAAAATGACCAGATAAGCAGGACTCACCCAACACAAGGTGCCAAGCTTGCAGCATGTTGAAGTCAATGTGTGACCACCCTTAGATCAGCGGGCATCTCCCTCTCCCAGGAATTGGATGTTCGGTGCCAGACGCCAACGTCCTCTCGTTCTTGTATTACCCCCAAGGCTTTCTGCAGGGTGATATCAAAGAACACAAGGTGGTGATGGAGCAATGCGGTACCCTCCTGGAGATGCCTGGCTTCACCCAATGCTCTACTCACCTTTTAAGGTGCAGTCGCTGATCTAACCGCAAGTGCCAGTCTACACCCAGGCAGCGCTGGAATGAGGACTGGCATGGCAAAACGATCGAGCAGCAGAAAAATGGTAAAGGAGTGATAGCTCAGCAATCGGCTGGCTAGCAGTCAGCTCTGAGGATATTGATCTATGATCAGCCCGGCAAAGATACAGATTCCTTGTCCGCCAGGGCATCCAGATCCCAGGAAATGGGCACAATTAAAGCGGGCGGCTTGGTCTGGGAGATCCGAGGCTATGCTAAGACCCCATCAACCATTCTTGGTCTCTGTATTGTGTCCACCCACCCTAAGCTGTCTGCTTTATCCCACCCCCCCTCTTCCTCCTCCTCCCACAGCTGAGAGCCTGGCGGGTCCCCTGAGCACAGGATTCTCTCTGTCTGGTCCCTTGGATGTATAGAAGACATTCACTGACTCACCTCCTCCCTGCAGGGCTGGTGCAGTGGCTGTCTGCAGATCTTCCTCAAAGCCTCATGGTCCTACTGCCCGCCGCCACTCCTACATCCACCACCTGTTACCGGGAAACTACTATCTTTTTTTATATGGTAAATTCAATCGCTATAATCTCATTGGTGCTTTAACCAGTTCAAGTCCGGGCCAATCCTGACATTTCTCTCATACAGAAAATGTTGCTTTTTTTTGGGTCTAGAAAAATTTCTTAGATCTCCCAAACATTATCTACACTCACCGGCCACTTTATTAGGTACACCTTGCTAGTCCAGTGGAACCTCGGTTTACAGGTAACGCGGTTAACGAGCATTTTGAAAGACGAGCAATTTTTTTTTAATTCTGACTCGGTTTGCGAGTGTTGTCTCGCAGAACAAGCAGAATTAAAGCTAATGGGGTGTGCAGTACCACATTTGGCCTGAGGTGCGGGGGCGCCGGAGCAGTTCGTAAATGCTCTGGGTGTTTTTGAGCCTTCCCGAGGTCAGCCGAGCTGTCCTCTGGCCTTTCCAAGTGTTTCTGAGGCTCTCCTGCGCCCCCACCTCTGGCCACATGCGGTATTGCATGCCATTGAGTAAATTTATTCTCGTTTCCATTGACTTCTATGGGGAAACTCGCTTTGATATGCAAGTGCTTTGGATTACGAGAATTCTCCTGGAACGGATTATGCTCGTAATCCGAGGTTCCACTGTACCGGGTTGGACCGTCTCTTGCCTTAATTCTTCATGGCATAGATTCAACAAGGTGCTGGAAACATTCCTCAGAGATTTTGCTCCATAGTGACATGATAGCTTCACACAGTTGCTGCAGATTTGTCAGCTGCACATCCATGATGCATATCTCCCGTTACACCAGGGCCGATCCGCCCTATAGGCTCACTATGCAAGCCGCTTAGGGCCCCGCAAAGCTGCGAAGGGCCCCCCAAATTACTAGAGGCCCCCCGCCTGGTGAGAAGTTGTTTTCGTCCCCTAACCCCGCTTCTCAACTCGCTGGCTGCATGGGAGAAGAGGTAAGAAGTCAGCACCCCCCGCTTCTCAATTTAATGTAAGATGTCATTTCCGACAGCAGAACACCCCCTCCCCCCGCTTCTCATTTTTAATGTGTCATGCAGGGCCGGCCCTATGATGGGACCGGGTGGTACCATGGGTACCAGGCAGCACTTTTAGGGGGGCAGCATACCGACGCCTGCCAGCCAGCCTGCTCCGCTGCATGTGAGGAATGCGGCACCGGGCTGCCTTGAAGACACTGGCAGAGGGGGGGGGGAGCAGTCAGCGAGTGAGTTGGCAGGCGCCACTGCCTGTGAGGAGCCCGGCGCCGCTGCTGTTAGTGGTGACAAGAGCGGGCAGGCAGAACATTTCTATATACATGTATAGAGCCATGACACGTCCTTTTACACTCCTATACATGTATAGAGCCATGACAGGTCCTCTTTATACTCCTATACATGTATAGAGCCATGACAGGTCCTCTTTATACTCCTATACATGTATAGAGCCATGACAGGTCCTCTTTATACTCCTATACATGTATAGAGCCATGACAGGTCCTCTTTATACTCCTATACATGTATAGAGCCATGACAGGTCCTCTTTATACTCCTATACATGTATAGAGCCATGACAGGTCCTCTTTATATTCATATACATGTATAGAGCCATGACAAATCCTTTTTATACTCCTATACATGTATAGAGCCATGACAGGTCCTCTTTACACTCCTATACATGTATAGAGCCATGACAGGTCCTCTTTACACTCCTATACATGTATAGAGCCATGACAGGTCCTCTTTATACTCCTATACATGTATAGAGCCATGACAAATCCTCTTTATACTCCTATACATGTATAGAGCCATGACGGGTCCCCTTTAGTTATCATGATATAAAATAATGAATGCGGGGGCCTTTTGGTGGTCGTGATTTTTTCCGGGGGGGGCAGCATTTCATTCTTGGTCCCAGGCAGCACAATGTCTTGGGCCGGCACTGGTGCCATGTCATTTTGCTTAGGGCCAGGGTCAGGATCGACACTGCGTTACACCACATCCCAAAGGTGCTCTATTGGATGAGATGTGGTGTGTGTGGAGGCCATTGGAGTGCAGTGACCTCATTGTCCAGTGGTGAGATGATTGGAGTGCAGGGACCTCATTGTCCAGTGGTGAGATGATTGGAGTGCAGGGACCTCATTGTCCAGTGGTGAGATGATTGGAGGACAGGGACCTCATTGTCCAGTGGTGAGATGATTGGAGGACAGGGACCTCATTGTCCAGTGGTGAGATGATTGGAGTGCAGTGACCTCATTGTCCAGTGGTGAGATGATTGGAGTGCAGGGACCTCATTGTCCAGTGGTGAGATGATTGGAGGACAGGGACCTCATTGTCCAGTGGTGAGATGATTGGAGTGCAGTGACCTCATTGTCCAGTGGTGAGATGATTGGAGGACAGGGACCTCATTGTCCAGTGGTGAGATGATTGGATCTTTGTGACATGGTGACATTATCCTGCTGGAAGGAGCCATCAGAAGATGGGGACACTGTAGTCATAAAGGGATGGACATGGTCAGCAACAATACTCAGGGAGGCCGCGGTGTGTGTACAATGCTCAATTGGTACTAAGGGGCCCAAAGTGTGCCAAGAAAATATCCCCCACACCATTACACCACCACCAGTCTGAACCGGTGATACAAGGCAGGATGGATCCATACTTTCATGTTGTTTACACCAAATTCTGACCCGACCATCTGAATGTCGCAGCTGAAATGAAGACTCATCAGACCAGGCAACGTTTTTTCAATCTTCTATTGTCCAATTTTGGTGATCCTGTGCGAATTGTAGCCTCAGTTTCCTGTTCTTAGATGACAGGAGTGGCACCCGGTGTGGTCTTCTTCTGCTGTAGCCCATCTGCTTCAAGGTTCGATGTGTTGTGTGTTCAGAGATGGTATTCTGCATACCTTGGATGTAACGAGTGCTTATTTGGGTTACTGTTGCCTTTATATCATATGGAACCAGTCTACCCATTCTCCTCTGACCTCTGACATCAACAAGGCATTTTCCTCCAAATAACTGCCGCTCACTGGATATTTTCTCTTTTTCGGACCACTCTCTGTAAACCCGAGAGATGGCTGTGTGTGAAAATCCCAGTAGATCAGCAGTTTTTGAAATACTCAGACCAGCCCGTCTGGCACCAACAACCATGCCACGTTCAAAGTAATTTAAAACCCCTTTCTTCCACATTCTGATGCTCTGTTTGAAATTCAGCAAGTCGTCTTCACCATATCTAGATACCTAAATGCATTGAGTTGCTGTCATGTGATTGGCCAATTACCAATTTGTGTTGCCAAGCAATTAAACAGGTGTACCTAAAAAAATGGCTGGTGACTGTATATTTTTCAGACAGAGATCCTGGAGAATAAAATTATTGTTTTTCTTTTTTGTTTAATATATTTTTATTGGAAAAAAAAAAGAAAGGAATATTCAGATACAACAATAAAGTAAAATATTAGAGAAGTAACGCATTGGATCAGTATACTGATAAATACAACCAACGTTACAGTATAAGCAACACAGGCAACTCAAGTCTATAAAAAGGGGTGAAAAGAATAAAGAAGATCAAAGAAAATAAAGAAAAGGAGTAGGTAAGAGATAGGAAAGAAGTTCAGAGCAGAGAGAGAGAAAAAAAGAAGGGAGGTAAAAGAGAGAGATGTAGAGAAATATATTAGGGGGGGGGGGAACAAGGGAAGGGTGGGGGAATAAAATGGTTGTTTTCTCTTTTTTTTGGTAAAAAAGATAATAAAAGATGTTAGGCCGAGTAAATAGATACCTAACACGCCAGGCTTTAAAATTGCGTACGTCCGCGGAATGGGGCACCAAACTTTGGTAAATAAAAATCTGCATAAGCGACACTTTACAGGTTGCTAGTTAGAGGAAGTCTAGTACTGGAATTATTGCTCTCGCTCTGACAATCCCTGTTTACCTATGCGCACGGGACCAATGTGTACATTTGCCTTTGCGCGTGAGAACGTGGGGACGGGTGCTTTACAATTTTTTTTTATTATTTTTTATAAAACACATTTTTTAAACACTGTGGGCTAGATTCAGATAGATTTGTCTATCTTTATGCCCGGCGTAACGTATCTCAGATACGTTACGCCGCAGTAATTTAGGGCGCAAGTTCTGTATTTAGAAAGAACTTGCGCTCTTAGTTACGGCGGCGTAACGAATCTGTGTCGGCGTAAGCCCGCTTAATTCAAATGTGGATGATGTGGGCGTGTTTTATGTATATTAACTGTGACCCCACGTATTTGACGTTTTTTACGAACGGCGCATGCGTCGTTCGTGAAAAAATCTCAGTGCGCATGCTCGAAAATCCGCCGCAAAACGTCATTGCTTTCGACATGAACGTAAATTACGTACATCCCTATTCGCGAAACGACTTACGCAAACGACGTAAAATTTTAAAAACTCGACGCGGGAACGACGGCCATACTTAACATAGGATACGCCTCATATAGCAGGGGTAACTATACGCCGAAAAAAGCCTAACGTAAACAACGTAAAAAAATGCGCCGGCCGGACGTACGTTTCTGAATTGGCGTATTTAGCTCATTTGCATATTCCTCGCTTAACTATACAGAAGCGCCACCTAGCGGCCAGCGTAAGTATGCAGCCTAAGATACGACGGTGTAAAACACTTACGCCGGTCGTATCTTAGGGAAATCTATGCGTAACTGATTCTATGAATCAGGCGCATAGATACGACCGCCCGCACTCAGAGATATGACGGCGTATCTCCTCTCTGAATCTAGCCCTGTACCTTTTAGATTTTTTTGTTTTTTTGTATCAACTTTATTGCGATCACAAGAGATGAACAACATGATTTGTGAATACATGGGCCAGTGACAGGTCCTCTTTATGGAGGGATCTGGGGTCTATTAGGACCCAAAAGTTAAAATACTAAAGCGCAAACCAAAAGATATAATTATAAATGCGTGGCTGCCAACAGGAAAAGGTGTTCCCACACAGTGCTAATTGAATACTAATATGTGTGGCGCTTACTCAATGAGCAATGAATAATGTGATAAATCTTCAAACACAGTATAAAGTGCAAAAATATGGTATATAACATTTCTTCACACACAATAAAAATGTAACGTTTCTTCACACACCATTAACCTCTTGGTTAATGTGATCGCGAGGAGAAAAAAAAACGATTACTGAGCTTTGTTTTGATCACGTGATCGGCCGTCATTGGCTGACCGCTGATCACGTGGTAAGGGGCCGGTGATAACAGCACGCGCCGCACATGCCCTGCAGTGGTGCACGCAAAGCGGGAGGACGTCTATTAACGTCCTCCCGGCAATTGGGGTCCGCGCAGTAGCCGACATTCGACTATAGCGCAGGGCCCCTAGTGGTTAAAGCGGTTGTAAACCCTTGTGGTCATTCTATGCTTTAAGGCAGGGCTCGACAAATCCCGGGCGCCAGGTCGCCATGGCGACTAGAAATGGTGTCCTGGCGACTTGGCTTGGAAGGTGGGCAAAAAAAAAACAAAACATTTTTTTTTGTGAGCTGGCGCCATCTGGTGGTGAGCCGTTGGTATTACAAGTTATTACCACCAGATGTGTGAGCTGGCGCCATTTGGTGGTGGCCGTTGGTATTACAAGTTAAGCATTACAAGTTAAACAGCAATTCTAATGTCATTTTTCACTATTTTTCACTGCCATCTTCTTCCCTCTAATTAGAACCCCCAAACATTATATATATTTTTTATCCTAACACCCTAGAGAATAAAATGGCGATTGTTGCAATACTTTCTGTCACGCCGTATTTGCGCAGCGGTCTTACAAGCGCACTTTTTTGGGAAAAAATTACACTTTTTTTAATTAAAAAAATAAGACAACAGTAAAGTTATCCCCATTTTTTTTTAATATTATGAAAGATAATGTTACGCCGAGTAAATTCATACCCAACATGTCACGCTTCAAAATTGCGTCCGCTCGTGGAATGCCGACAAACTTTTACCCTTTAAAATCTTCATAGGCGACGTTTAAAAAAATCTACAGGTTGCATGTTTTTGAGTTACAGAGGAGGTCTAGTGCTAGAATTATTGCTCTCGCTCTACCAATCGCGGCGATACCTCACATGTGTGGTTTGAACACCGTTTACATATGCGGTCGCTGCTCCCGTATGTGTTCGCTTCTGCGCGCAAGCTCGTCGGGACGGGGTGCGTTTTCTGGCTCCTAACTTTTTTAGCTGGCTCCTAGATTCCAAGCAAATTTGTCAAACCCTGCTTTAAGGTAAAAAAAACTTCTGTAGTGCTGCAGCCCCCCCAGTGCCCCCGTTTTACTTACCTGAACCTGGTTTTAGCTGGTGTCTCATGTCCTGATTGTATAGATTGATAACAGCGCAGCCATTGGCCCCCGCTGCTGTCAATCAAATCCAATAACGCAGGGGCTGTGTCTTTCTGTGTCTATGGATGCAAAAGCAGGACTATGGAGCGCACACGCATGGTAACCCCCAAGGAGACCGTCTTTCCAACGTGGTTTCCCGATGCGGGGAGGAGCTACTAGCACCGTTGAGGGACCCCAGAAGAGGAGGATCGGGGCCACTTTGTGTAAAAACAAAAAAAATTAAAATTGTCCATTCTGAACACTATGAGATTAGGGCATGCAGCACAGACAAACATAAAACAATGGGTGGAACTCCACTTTAGGTGGTTAAGTGCCCAGTAATGAAGTGGAAAAAAAACAAAACAACAAACTTATTGGCTGAACCACCAGATGAAAATAGAAGAAAGAAAGCCCAAAAAATAAAACGAATGCGGCCGTCACATCTAAGACTTGGTAAGCTGCAATATAATAAATGTTTGCTTTTGGGTTTCATACCGCTGCTGTCATGTAAGTGAAAAAGTTAGTCCACATTTCATGGAAAGTTTTTCTTTTATTGGGGAGAGAGCCGTATATATGGGGATCTGTGGAGAGCGGCATGATGGGAGGACTGTAGGGACGGCGGTTGACGTCTGACGCCAGCCTGGCAGACTGATGAGTGGGTTAAGCTCGGTGAAGATACAAAATAACAGATGGATAATTAGAGGTGAACTACAACAGAGATTTGCTAAATCAGATCAGTGTGGCATCTGCTGGCGGCGAATGCTGTCTTGCAGTCTGACTGCGCTGACTGCGCTGTCACTCACACATCTCCCTCTTCGCTAAGACACCCGACTTCAGCCAATGATTTCCTTTTATTTCTGCCCTTTCTATAGAATCCCAGAGCTTTTGGTTCTCCTCAGTACTTCTTCTTTTTTTTTTTTATCTCGTTGTTGTGACAAACTACAATTACCTGATTCTGACGCATTTGTAAACAGACTTATAGCTCAGCTAAAAATATATATTTTCTCCAGAAGGACGGCACCATCTTTGGCCATCCTTCTTTTCTGTAACTAAACCCTAATATATTGAAATCCATCCTACCTTTTATTTTGTATAAAGCCAAAGGGACATTTCCCTTAGTAAACTGAACGGGCCAGATTCACGTAGATCTGCGGCGGCGTAACGTATCGCATTTACGTTACGCCACCGCAAGTTTTACGGGCAAGTGCTTGATTCACAAAGCACTTGCCTTGTAAAGTTGCGGCGGCGTAGCGTAAATCCCCCGGCGCAAGCCCGCGTAATTCAAATCAGCCGGGTAGGGGGGCGTAGAACATTTAAATTAGGCGCGTTCCCGCGCCGAACCTAATGCGCATGCGCCATCCCTAAAATTTCCCGACGTGCATTGCGCTAAATGACGTCGCAAGGACGTCATTGGTTTCGACCTGAACGTAATTGACGTCTAGCCCTATTCACGGACGAGTTACGCAAACGACGTAAAAATTTCAAAATTTTTACGCGGTGCATGTTTAGCAGTGCTATAAAAATGCACTAATTACTGTATAAATGTGACTGGCAGGGAAGGGGTTAACACTAGGGGATGAGGAAGGGGTTAAATGTATTCCCTGGGAGTGATTCTAACTGTGCAGGGGGAGGGGTACTGACTGGGGGAGGTGGCCGATGCTGTGTCCCTATGTACAAGGGACATAGCATCTGTCTCCTCTCTCCCTGACAGGACGTGGAGCTCTGTGTTTACACACAGAGCTCCACGTCCCTGCTGTCACCGCCGATCGCGGGTAACGGCCGGACATCGCGGCCGCCAGGCACACGCATCTGCATCTCAGCGATGCGCCAGGCACAGTGCTGTGGACGTCTTTCGTCTATAGCGCGCCTCTCTAGCGGTTAAAAACATGCTCTCTTCCAGATGTATTAAAGCGGAGGTTCACCCAAATAACATTATATCAGACTAACTTCTTTATACTTCTATACTTTTTTTTTTTTTTTAGGCTGTACATACCTTCTAATCTATATTTGCGATCCGGCTTCCGGGTACTTCTCCCCGCGGGAGTAGGCGTTTCTATGCTGAGGAGGAATGTCCTCTGGGAGGTCACCCAGATGATTGACGTCCTTTCAGAAAAAGTTCCCACCGGCGGATAAGGCCCTGCCTCCCATATTGCGTAGGCGCATCACGAGTCACGGCGTTTCCGAAAGAAGACAAAAATGCAGAGCTGCGAGTCGACTCTATATGGCGCCTGCGCAGTCAGCTCTACACAGCTCCTAGTCGGTGCGCAGGCACCATATAGAGCCGACTCGCAGCTCTGCATGTTCGTGTTTTTTTCGGAAAGGGCGTGACTCGCCTACGCAATACGGGGGGCGGGACCTTATCCGCCGGGGGGAACTTTTTCTGAAAGGACGTCAATCATCTGGGCGACCTCCCAAAGGACATTCCTCCTCAGCATAGAAACGCCTACTCCCGCGGGGAGAAGTACCCGGAAGCCGGATTGCAAATATACATTATACGGTATGTACAGCCTAAAAAAAAAAAAAAAAAGTGCGGACTGTACATGTTAGAAATATAAAAAATTTGGTCTGATGTTATTTGGGTGAACCTCCGCTTTAATTTACATGGTTGAGACAAACCATTTACCATGGTCAAGGGTGCTTACCAGCAGAAGGCCATCCATCAGGGGCCCCCTCTCTCCACACCACCCCCTATATGACTAATGTATATATTCATGCAGTGGCAGCGCGTCCATAAGGGTCACCTGGGCGCCAGCCCCTCTCTCCTGGCATTGCTCTGTCACCATAGATAGATTCATGCAATGCACGACTCTATCTATGGTTGCCGCTGACACCCCCTATTCAGGTGTCCGGCCCCTTGTCGGGCGCTGGGCACCTGAAATTACAGCGGGGGGGGGGGGGGGGGTTTTGGAAGCGCTTGATTAGATCCATAGGCTCTAATAGGCGCCCAAAAAGGTGAACAGCCGGCGCCATGCTGTGCGTTCGCTTTTTACTCAGAGTTGCGTTAGGAAAGCGAAGGATCTGTCACCTGTCACCAGATTGGCTGACCTGATAGAGAGGATGGGAGAAGACATCGAGGAGCGTAGAGTACACCACCGTGACGGGTAAGTGCCGGGCGATGCACACTGGCAGAAATTGATGGGGCACAGTAGCGGCAATTGATAAGCACATTGGCAGCAATTCATGGGCACACTGGCAGCAATTCATGGGTACAGTAGCTACGTTTGATGGCACAGTGGCAGCATTTGATGGCACAGTGGCGGCAATTAATGGGCACACTGGCAGCAATTGATGGGCACAGTGGCGGCAATTTATGGGTACAGTGGCTACGTTTGATGGCACAGTGGCGGCAATTGATGGGCACAGTGGCGGCAATTTATGGGTACAGTGGCTACGTTTGATGGCACAGTGGCGGCAATTGATGGGCACAGTGGCGGCAATTGATGGGTACAGTGGCTGCGTTTGATGGCACAGTGGTGGTAATTTATGTTTTTTTTTTTTTTTAGTTTGTTTGCACCCCCCTAAAAAAAAAAATTGAGCACCAGCCGCCACTGGATTCATGTATAAATCTATCCATGGCCGCCGCTGCCACCACCTATTCAGGCATCCGGCCCTTTTCAGGACACCAGGCACCTGAATTACAGCTGTGGGGGTGTTTTTTTTTTTTTTGGAAGCACCTGATCAGAGCTTTAATAAGCTTCAAAATATGTGGGTTCGTGGCTGAGAGCATTGCACCATGAGCCCACCCAGGTGCTACAACAGTGAATTAATATTTGCTGTTGTAACACTAATCCTCAATCCGGCCAATCAGAAGCGGGTGTGAGACCAGTTTTCTGATTAACCCGAAAAGAGAAGACTCCCGATTGGCCGCAGAGGAGGGAGGAAACGGATTCAAGAGCCGTGGCCCGTGGAGAGAAGAACAGGAGAGTCGCCACCGAGAGCATGCGAGAAGGCCCCATAGATGGGGTAAGTGCACCAGTCCCACCCGCCGACCAACCGACAGGGGGCGGTACTGTTTGCTGCCCCCCCTCAATGAAAATTACCACTGGTGCTTACAATGGTCAGCTTTTATTGTAAAATCTTTATCCCAAAAGGAAAAAACGCTGCCTCTGCTTACAAAGTATGAACAAAAAGCAGTATCTTCCATGGGTTTTTATTGCCGTAATAGAATTCAAACCAACTATTTTTTATAAAAAAAAAAAAGTTTAATTGTACAAAAAAATTAAGATACAAAACATATTGATTCTAGTCTAAACAGTCCAATGTACAATGAAATCTCTGTATAGCAAACAGGGGAGACATGAACATATTGTAAAAACACCAAAGATTTCCAACACGTTTCAACTAAGATGTAGTCGTCTTCAGGAGACAGTGAGATAGGACCAGATGTAATTAATCAGTAAACTGTAGGGCGTCTCAAGGGTTACAGTGTGTGAGCAGGCCCGTCGCGACAAGGCAAGTAAACCTAGCAATTGCTTGGGGCCCCGAGCTGGCCTGGGGCCCCAAGCAGGGCCCTTGCCGTGCTTCCTATAAATGCTGCAGCCGCCTGAGCGCTCTATAGAAAGCCTCAGGCGGCTGCAGCACTGCTGCCTCTCATCACTTCTTCCCCTTCCCTGTAGCGTGGCCGGGCTCCTCTTCCTTTCCCCTGTCAGTCCGGCTGGGTACCGCACGGTACAGGAGATTCAGTTTCCTGTTCCCGGCTAGACTGACAGGAAGTGCACACTGAGTGCTCACTTCCTTTTATTACGGCCGGGAACAGGAAACCGATCCTCCTGCCGCGCGGTACGGTAGGGGGTGGGTAAAAAGAACATGGGGGCGGAGTAAAAAAAACATAGGGAGGGAGAGGTAAAAAAAAACGTGGGGGGGGTAAAAAGAACATGGGGGGGGGGGGGAGGACACAGAGGGGGTAGTAAGGACACAGGGAGGGAGGAAGTGTGGGAGTAAAAAACATAGGGGGGGGGTAAAAAAACAACTATATATATATAAGCGTGGGTGAATTTTAACTGTATCGCTATGCTGTGGTTCCTGTACGCTTTGCGTGCGGGGGGGGGGGGTTGGGGGGCCTCCATGTCCATTTTGCTTGGGGCCCCCAAATTTCTTCAAACAGCCCTGTGTGGGAGTCAACACTAGTAGGGGCCAGTGCTCAGTATTTTTTTGGGGGCAGCAAACAAATCTTACCCCTAACTCGCACTGTATCCCCCCACACGCGCACGAGACGGACGGGAAGATGGGCCTTACCTCAGGAGATCACAAGGATCATCGAGGATGAGGGGTAGGGCTGCTGCTCCTCGCTCCAGCCAAGGGAAGAGCTGGGGCTTCTCCTCCCAGCCAAACAGGAAGTGGGTCCTGAGACCCGATTGGCCAGGAGTCCTAAGACTCCCTGGCCAATGGGGTCTTAGGACCCGCTTCCTGTTTGGCCGGGAGAAAAAAAAAATCAGGAAGACAATAGTGAATATTAATTCACTATTGTCACACAACTGGGTGGACTCAGGGTGCAGTGCTCCGTGTCCCAATCTAACCCTTTTTTTAAGCCAATTAGAGCCTCAGGCTCTAATCATGTGCTTCCCAAAATAAAAACATTGAAAACCATGGATTAGGGGGGTGGCCATTACTCAACTCAAAGACTCAGAGGATCTAAGGTTGTTTTCTGGCAAGAGAAGCAGTAAGACAGCTTACAAAACGTGCCTAAATCGGCAGTTTACTAATGGTTTTAGGCACATCAAGCGTCTGGCTGTTCATTCCATTGGTTAGAATATTCATTTTTTTTCTGGCCACTGAAATGACAGCTCAAATGCTAAATTCACCTAGAGGGCTCACTCTACTCCTTAATGCACAAGTGATGTTCTTTTTTTTTCTCCTTGCCTCTAAACACTTATGTACAGTGTCTTGAAAAAGTATTCATACCCCTTAAATTTTACAAATTTTGTCATGTTACAACCAAAAACATAAATGTATTTTATTGGGATTTTATGTGATAGACCAACACAAAGTGGCACATAATGGCGCCCCCCGGAGTCAATACTTTGTAAAACCTCCTTTCTCTACAATTACAGCTGCAAGTCTTTTTGGGGGTGTCTCTACCAGCTTTGCACATCTAGAGAGGAACATTTCTGCCCATTCTTCTTCTTTGGAAAATATCTCAAGCTCTGTCAGATTGGATGGAAACATCTGTGAACAGCAATTTTCAAGTCTTGCCCCAGACTCTCAGTTGGATCTAGGTCTGGACTTTGACTGGGCCATTCTAACACATGAATATGATTTGATCTAAACCAGGGGTCTTCAAACTTTCTGAACATAGGGCAAGTGAGGGGGGCCTAACTGTGGCTCATGGGATTAGAAAATGGTATCAGTTAAAAGAATAGTACCCCATTGATGTCAGCGAGAAGAATAATGTCCCATCTTTTGTACCATATTAAGCTGGTCCATCCAATAAAAGGTTTGTACTTACCATAAAATCCTTTTATACTTACCTCCTTAGTGCAAGGGTTTGGCACAGAGCAGCCCCAATCCTCCTCTTAAATCTCAAGTGCCCCCATGGAGAGCCACATTCCATAGAGCCCCCTGTGCCGGCATGCTCTTGAGTCCTGCTGTGGCATTCATTGGACACAGCAGGACTCAGCCCCGGCTCTTGCGTCACTGGATTTGATTGACAGCAGTGGGAGCCAATGGCGGCTGCTGCTGCTATCAATCTATCCAATGAGAACCAGAGACAGCGGGTGGAGCTGCTGTGCTCGTCCTAGTCGCTGAAACGATCGTGTTCAGATAAGTAAAGGGGGGGGGGGGGGGGCTGCTGCACTACAGGTGGTTTTTCATCTTAATGCATAGAACGCATTAAAAAAGGTGAAAAACCAAGTTTACAACCCCTTTAACCACTTAACACCCGGACCATATTGCTGGTCAACGACCAGGCCCCTTTTCGCGATTCGGCACTGCGACGCTTTAACTGACAATTTAGCGGTCGTGCGACGTGGCTCCCAAACAAAATTGGCGTCCTTTTTTTCCCCACAAATAGAGCTTTCTTTTGGTGGTATTTGATCACCTCTGCGGTTTTTAGTTTTTGCGCTATAAACAAAAATAGAGCGACAATTTTGAAAAAAAAGAAAAGAATATTTTTTACTTTTTGCTATAATAAATATCCCCCAAAAACAATCGTTTTCCCTCAGTTTAGGCCGATACATATTCTACCTATTTTTGGTAAAAACAAAACAAAAAATCGCAATAAGCGTTTATCGGTTGGTTTGCGCAAAATGTATAGCGTTTACAAAATAGGGGATAGTTTTATTGCATTTTTATAAAAAAAATAATAATTTTTACTACAAATGGCGGCGATCAGCGATTGTTTTCGTGACTGCGACATTATGGCAGACACTGACAATTTTGACACATTTTTGGGACCATTGTAATTTTCACAGCAAAAAATGCATTTAAAATGCACGGTTTACTGTGAAAATTACAGTTGCAGTTTGGGAGTTAACCACAGGGGGCGCTGAAGGGGTTGTGTGACCTTGTGTGTTTACAACTGTAGGGGGTGTGGCTGTAGGTGTGACGTCATTGATTGTGAATCCCTATATAAGGGAACACACGATCGATGCCGCCGCAGTGAAGAACGGGGAAGCTGTGTTTACATACAGCTCTCCCCGTTCTTCAGCTCCGGGGACCAATCGCGGGACTCCAGCGGCGATTGGGTCCCGCAGCGTCGGACCGCGTCGCGGGCACGCGCCCGCAACCCACGGCTGGGTACTAGCACAGGACGTACCTGTACGTGCCCAGCCGTGCCATTCTGCCAACGTGAATGTGCAGGAGGCGGTCCTTAAGTGGTTAAAGATTCCCATTTTCTCCATTTTGATGTATTTACTAGAGCTGTCAGCATGACCATTCATTCCCCTTTGTGTTGATTTGGCTGCAGTCGTGAAAGAAACCTGAAACCACCAATATGAAAACTGCTTGTATTCAACTAGACAAATACATTAAATCATTTTCTATATCAAATATACAAAAAAAAGGGCACAGAATTATAGTTTAGGAATTAAACCACCTGCAAATGCCCAATTGTCAGGGCATTAAATGTTCCAAAAGATTTTTCAGAATACGAGAAAGCTATACAAACATGAGTAGCAAATTCACTATATAACAGTTACAAGCTTGTCATGCAGGTGAGCTACCATGAACGGTAATGAACTGATGCTAGGAACCACAAAGAAAGTCTGGCGTGGGCATTGTGGGCGCACGGCTCCCCAAACTGCCATACAAATATGGCATAAAAGCTTTGGCTACGCCAGACTTGCGATTAGCATAAAAAAAATTAGTCCTGCTTTAACCAGCGCCAGCTGTACAGCCCACATTTTGCTTTCAGTTCATTAGCTGGACAAGCGACCGATTGGTCAGGAGACGTCAGTCCAAAGTGAAGGAAACCGATCAGCATCCGATCGTCCACATTCCCATTTTTTTTTCCAGTGGCTCACAGGAGGAGCTCAGAATTGCTGTACGATGAGTTTCTTCTTGACGTCGTGCGCAAATCTGTTCATCTTGAACAACTCGCTGTCGTAAAACGCCGAAAGGTTGTGGATGTTAATCTGCCGGGCCTGAAATCAAAAGGAGGAGAGATTTTAAAAAGACGGAGAAATAAAAAGGTAAATCACAAGTAGGTTACAATGGTGAGTCTTTATGAACCGAGCGCCTCCGCAGGTCAGGAAACTTTATAATAGGGGCCATTATCTCAACCGATGTGCCGGCTCAGCGAACAAGTCACTCCGATGTTCAGCTGTAACCTTTCCATGCTGGTATTGCGCTTAAAATCAAAACATCAGCTTTGATTTGATGGAGAATTTCACGAGTCATTTAGAATTTGTGAAAACTGCAAAGGTTTGGACTTTGCAAAAAAAAAAAAAAAAGTCAAAGATATTAGAAAGTCAAGTTTTTATAAATGCCGGGTCCACCCCATTAGGAGGGCTGTGTCTAAAGTGAGAAAACCCAAAGGGACACAAAAAACAGAGGCGGCTGAGCTACCATTTTACCATGTGTGGTTTTTCCTTCACTTCTTGTCCTAGAGCAGAGGTGCCCAATCTTTTGAAGACCGAGGGCCACTTAAAGCGGAAGTAAACCCATCTATTTGAGAGTTTAAAAAAACAGCTAACATTCCCGGCATGCCGGAAATGCTAGATGTCACATTTGCTTGTGCTCTCAACCAAACTGTCAAACCATCCAATGGCTGCTTTCATAACTGATCACATGTGCAGCATCATGGCAGTTGCAGATTAAACAGAGACCAAGATGGCAGCTTCCTTGGCTGAAAAAAATAGGAGGGTTTACTTCCACTTTAAGCGACTCGGTAACCGGTCAGTACTGTCCCACTTGCTCCTTCCGCCGAGGGGCCGCTAAGGCGATACGTCATATCGCCTTTTGACGGCCCCTCCCTGTAGGCGATCGCCTGGGACACGTGACAGGTCCCAGGCGACCGCCTTTCCAATCAGACAGCGCAGAGCTGCTCGCGCATTCGCAGTGAGTGCCCGGCCATGTAGCCAAAAGCGATCACGGCCGGGTGCCCACAGTAGCAATGAGGACACGGGCCGGAGAGGGGGAGGAGCAGAGAATGGCGGAGGGGGCAGCCGAGTGATTGATCAACTTCAGCCAACGACATTGCAGGCAACCTGAACAGGTTGTCTATTAAAAGTCAGCAGCTGCAGTATATGTAGCTGCTGGCTTTTAATTTTTTTTTTTCAGGCCACTTTAATGTCAGTAGCCAACAAACTATATCCTATAAAACTTTTCTGAACCATTACATTTCATTGGTTCCACTGCCACTTCCAATGTGCTTGCTAAATGTCATTATGGCAAGTAGACAGATGTGCAATCTTAACATGCAAAACATCTGAATCTTAGACACCAGGCAGAGGGTGTGCAAGTTCTAAACACTTCCCAAGCTTACCTTATCCACAAGATCTTTCTCAGAGACTTCAATAGAGTCCTGCTGGGCACCATAGCGGTTCCTCTGGTATGTAACCTGTTCTGCCACCAGCTGTTTCAGTATGAAAAGTAGCAACTCATTGTTGTCCCTTCTAAATGCCAGGTACCGGGCAAAGGTCTGATAACAGGGGGAAGAGAAAAAAAAAAAAAAGGACACATTAATACAAGCTACAATAATCTTCAGCAATTGCTAAAAAAAATAAAAAATTATGACTTTAAAAAACACATTTTTCTTTTAAATACAGAATTGCCAACTAACACACACAGATCTAAGCACAGGGTTGTTATCTAGAGAACAGCCAGATGGAAGTGTAGAAGTTGTGGTCTCACCTTGCGCATGCTTCTCATGACACTGAACTTCTGCGTGTCGATAAAGCTTTCAAGCATAACTCTGATGGCCATATTGACATCGTCCTCCACAACATAGTCCCGCAGGTGCATGCGTGCGTGTGATTCCGCCATGCGAATCATGGATTCAATGTGTCGCACCGTGATGGGGATACTGCCAGTGGCCTGTTGGAAAAGAAAATCTATGAACACACAATATGCATTAAATATGCCCACGCTTTTTTCATGGGGGCTCATTTACTAAAACTGCAGTGCGCAAAATCTGGTGCAGCTCTGCATAGAAACCAATCAGCTTCCAGTTTTTTTTTTAGTCAAAGCTCGAAGCATTTGTTAATCCAAAAAAATAAATCATGCTGTTTTAAAGCATACTTGGCTGTGCGATTTGCCCCCCTGTAATACCTGGATGATCCCTGACACTTTGTGCCCTTCCCCTGTAAGCTGACCACAGTGCATCATGGCTGCCGAGCCCTGACACCGTGGTCAGTTTACGTGCTTTTGCCAATCCGCAGCCTACTACCTGCAGCTCTCATCTCTGCTCCTCTGTCCTCCTCTCCCTGCCTATCAGCGCCTCCCCTATCAACGTTCCGAGCAGCTCACACATTACTGCACCCAATCACCATCAGCCCCTCTGCTAGGAATACATGTATATACCTATAATTCTCTTTTCCAAAATTCTTCCTATATATACAATTTTTTACTTATTCCTGATCAGCAGTCACGTGGCCACCCAGGCCGATCTTCCTCCGAGGTTTGTATTACAGAGGGAGGTCACGTGACCGCATGGCAGACGGGAGAGCCCAGCCCCTCCCTCTGGAATACATACAGCGCCGGGCGGTCACGTGACCGGGGATAAGAAAACGACCTAAAGAATTTTAGAAAATGGCATATAGATCACGTAATCCTAGCAGAGGAGCTGGCAGTGGCTGTGTGCACTGCCTTAAACACCATCATTGAACAAGCTGAAGTTAGAGGTCTACCATGTGCAGATTTTGCACTCTTGTGTTTTAGCAAATCAACCTCATTCTGGTAAAATGCTTGTGAGAAACTGAGGATGTATTTAAAGCTTGAGTTTACCCTAAAAAAAATTTAATACCTTAGATTCATGCTCATTTTGTCTAGGGGAATCGGCTAGTTTTTTTAAAATCGAAGCAGTCCTTACCGTTTTAGAGAACAATCTTCCGCTTCCGGGTATGGGTCGTCGGGACTGGGCGTTCCTTCTTGATTGACAGTCTTCCGACAGGCTTCCGACGGTCGCATCTATCGTGTCACGAGTAGCCGAAAGAAGCCGAACGTCGGTGCGGCTCTATACGGCGCCTGCGCACCGACGTTCGGCTACTTTCGGAAAATTGTGACGCTATAGATGTGACCGTCGGAAGCCTGACGGAAGACTGTCAATTAAGTAGGAACGCCCAGTCCCGCAGCCCATACCCGGAAGCGGCGGAGAAGATCGCTCTCTAAAACGGTAAGTACGGCCTCGACTTAAAAAAAAAACTGGCCGATTCCCCTTCACAAAATGAGCCTCAATCTAATGTTAAAAATGGTAATTTCCAGGTGAACCTCCGCTTTAAAGCATACGTTCACCTTTTGTAACATGATACACCCATATTTTGCAGAGTGTAATATGTTAACAATCGCACCCCCCCCCCCCCCCCCATATCTTCTACAGAATCTACAAGAGCATGGCCATGCCGGGTTCCACCCGCCTCATCTACAGTGTTGTGTTAATAGGAAAACTACAGGTCCAGAAAGCCTTTGCGGCTGTTGGCTTAAAATACTATCAATCGCTCTGTCCTCAGGGCCCACTAACAGGCCAGATTTTATGTATTACCTTGGGGAGATGCAGACTAGAATACTGCAATCACTGAGCAGCAAATATTACCTGTGATGTATTTCAGTTATCTTGCAAACCTGGCCTGTTACTGGGCCCTGAGGACAGGGTTGATGACCACTGCTCTAGATCGTTCACTGACGGGAAGCTCTGGTAACTGCCTGCCTGTATCGGAGGTACGGGACAGACCGATTTACAGTCTACAGGACCAGTGGCATTACACCTGTGATCTGCTGATCGTGGGTGCAATGCTTTACAGGTCCCCAAGAAAAAATAATCTTATCCTTTAAAACATGCCAAATGCAGGCTGAGAGGTGCTCTTAAAAATGGAAGTCTGTGAAATTAGCTCCACCTAATAGAGAGAAACGCAACAGCATCCAGTGTGCACCAGCAAAAAAAAAAACACAAATGGGAAGAGAGCTCCACCTAGTGGATACAGAACAGCTAAATGACATTCCTACAATGGAAGGTTGTGTCAAGGAATGCAAAGAGCCATAGCCAACAAAAACACATTTTCAAAATAAGGAACAGAGCGCCATCTAGTGGAAGCAAAGCAGTATACAAAACAGCATTGCTTTTATGTGGTTACAAAATACAAATTTTGTACATTTAACCAATTCAGCTCCAAAAGGTTGTACCCCCCCCCCCCCCCTTCCTGACAAGGCCATTTTTTGTGACACGGCACTGCGCGGTCGTGCCACATTTTACCCAAATGAACGGATTTGCATTTCTGCTTAGCAGAACACAAGACCTCCATTTTCCTCCCTGGCAGAATGGTGATTTGCCTCATTTACATAGGCAGACCGCTGTTCTGCCTCTCCCTTAAAATGATGTCGCTCATGCCCCCCAGAGCAAGATAATGTACAGGTAGGTGAATTTGCGCCAAAGGGCCACCCTGCTACAGTATATGTACGGTTGTGCGGTCCTTAAAGCGGGAGTTAACCCAAATTTTTTTTTTTTAACATTAGATTGATGCTCATTTTGTCAAGGGGAATCGGGTAGTTTTTTTAAAAACGAAGCAGTACTTACCGTTGTAGCGATCTTCTCCGCCGCTTCTGGGTATGGTCTTCGGGACTGGGCGTTCGTATTTGATTGACAGTCTTCCGACAGGCTTCCGACGGTCGCATACATCGCGTCACGAGTAGCCGAACGTTGGTGCGGCTCTATACGGCGCCTGCGCACCGACGTTCAGCTACTTTCGGAAAATCGTGACACGATAGATGCGACCGTCGGAAGCCTGTCAAATAGGAATGCCCAGTCCCGCTGCCCATACCCGGAAGCGGAGAAGATGTATCTCTAAAACAGTAAGTACGGCTTCGATTTTAAAAAAAATACCCGATTCCCCTAGACAAAATGAGCATCAATCTAATGTTAAAAATTTAACATTTCCGGGTGAACCTCCACTTTAAGTGGCAAAAGTGACTAGACAAAAAAAAAACAAAAAAAAATAAAATAATCCACAACCAGTATAGTTTTTTTTAAGCCACTATAGCCAGTCTACCATATAAAAGGGAACAGGCCACTGACCATAGACTCTTTCCTGAGGTCGCTGTACATCTTGGCCACCTTGTCCTGGTCCATCTGGTTGAGCTTAGGGCGGATTTTCTCTTTAGAATACATAATGTATTTCTTCAGTACTTCCTGGGGAAGTGGATCCACCCCAAATGTGTTGGGTAGAACAATTTCTTCTGCATCTCCAATAGCCATATCCTTGTTGCTTGGGTGATGCTTAATATGGCTTCCAACCACAAACCGTGCCAACATTTCATCCTGAAATACAGATCACATCGTAATGACCACCCTATGCATTATGCATCTCAGCCTAGAAAGAAAACAAATCATTTGGCCATGACAAAAAAAAACACACACACACATTTTTCCATGAACGCATGTAATAGCATTCATGAAGTGCATGTTCGTGCTTAGATAAGTGCTAGCCGTCCAACCGCCTAAGGCAATCTTTACAGCCATTTACCCACAAGCATATAATCAAGTATACTAGCTTCACGTTCATGGAGATACGTCATGTGTGGGGCAAAACATTTCCATATGCAGGCGTGTCTTATACATGCGCTCATTTCTGGGGACGGGGAGCACTTGAAAAACTGATTTTATTTCATTTTTTGATCACTTTTATTCCCATCACAATAAACGTGAACATCCGTTCTAATATAAATAAGGCATGGCAGGTCCTCTTTACGGAGACATCTGGGGTCTATAAGAACGCTGAAAAAGCATGCATATTTTTATATAATACAAGTACTACCATTTTATTTTTAATAAAAAGCAGAGCGATATCTGCCCAGAAATGGAAGTGATGTCATATTATGGTTCTGGCCGTCGACAGATCGGATACTGAGCTCTCCAAAACAAACAGGGTTTTGCATGACAGGGAATCTCTGGCTGAAATTTTTTAAAGATTATAATATACACACACACACACACACACACACACTATATTATATATATATAGTGTGTGTGTGTGTGTGTGTGTGTGTGTGTGTGTGTGTGTGTGTGTGTGTGTATGCATATATATACACACACACACACACACACACACACACACACACACACACACAAACAGTGAAACCTCGGATTGTGAGTAACGCAGTTAACGAGCGTGTCGCAATACAAGCATTTTTTTTTCAAATCCAGATTTGGTTTGCGAGTTGTCCACAGTGGTGTGCAGTACCGCATTTGGCCAGAGGTATGGGGGCTGCCGGAGCGGTTTGGAAAAACTTTTGCCAAAATGTCCCTGATCCTTTCCTAAGCTCTCCGGCACCACCCCCCACCTCTGGCCACATGCGGTATTGCATGCCATAAAAGTCAATGCAGAACAATTTATTTATATCCATTGATTTCTTTGGGGAAACTCGCTTTGATGTGCGAGTGCTTTGGATTACGAGCATTCTCCTGGAACGAATTATGCTCGTATCCAAGGTTGCACCAATACACACACACACACACATACATATATTTATTGTATTACACACCAGTGGTTGCAGGCATCATCCCCGTACAACTACTGAAAGTCCAGGGTGTCATATGATGTCCTATGGGCGGGAAGTGGTTGATCCAGCGACATCAATTTTAGGCTGCCTCCTACCACACACTCTATCAGGTCAGATATCTTCCAATAGCTAATCAGCATGCGACATGATCAGGGCATTCTACAACCATTCCACACTAAAGACCTGCAGCCCAGCTAAAGTTTTTAAATAGACAATGCTTGTAGTAATCCTCGAACCAAATTTATAGGAAGTTGTGTCGCGTATATTGAGGTCACTACCTGCACAGGATCCACTGTGTCCCTCACCACACACAGAATGTCGAATCGAGACACGATGGGCTCTGTCAAGTCAACGTTCTCAGAGAAAGTCAACGACGGGTCGTAACGACCACCTGAAATAGTAATAGGTTTGGACTGAGTATCATTTTTTTTTTTTAATCAAGGTACTGTTTAAAAGGAAAGACTAGTAAAATCAGTATCAGGCGTATTACCAATTGGGTTAGAAGCAGCAATGATCGTGCAGCGTGCCTGGAGAGATGTGACGATCCCAGCCTTTGAGATGGAGATACTCTGCTGCTCCATAGCTTCATGGATACTGGTCCTGTCCTGATCATTCATCTACAAAGAGAACACTAGAGGTGAAAATACAGCAAGAACTTTACCCAAAAACAAAAAGGACAAGTTACCTCCTACACCAGTCATCTTGGCATTCCAGGTTAATATTCTGTTCCCCCCCTGCTCACATCTATACCTTGCCCACCCCTCATGTACATTTAATGCAGGGTGGCGGCGCTTCTGCACAGAATCACGTACTTCCGGGTCACTCACGCACGCCCCCCACCCCGGCAACCCTCTCCCGCTGTAATTGGACATAGCGGGAGCCAATAATCAAGTCCGCCAGACTCGATTTCTGCCAGCACCCAGCGATCGTTTTGGAAAGAAGCAGAACGGCGGTCTGCATTTGTAAACAAAGCAGATCGCTGTTTTGTCAGTAGGGAAGGTGGTGATCTGGCGTTTCTGCCAAGCAGGAAAACAGATCTCTGCCTTCACACAGTACAAGCACCTCCCCCACAGTAAGCACTTCCTAGGCACACATGTAACCCTTTTGATCACTTCTGTTAAAGGAGTTGTAAAGGAAAAAAATTTTTTGGATGAAATGACCGTTTACAGGGTATAGAGACATAATAGTTAAAGGATCACTAAAGGAAATTTTTTTTTTTGCTGAAATGACTGTTTACAGGGTATAGAGACATAAAAGTTAACCGATTCCTTTTAAAAATGATTAAAAATAGATAAAAATCAACCATATAATGTGCCTACAGTTTCACTTTAGTTTTTAAACTGGTTTCATGTTTATGTGAAGTAAAGAGACACACAGAACAAAAACAAACAAATCCAGGGCAGTGTTTTGTTTTTAAAATGAATCTGATTGGTTCTGTTAAGTTTTAGACACACAGTAATGACAGCTTAGACCACCGTGAAAAGCTCCCAGAACTGTGGTTATAAGGAAACAGACAACCAGGAAGTGTGGAGATCACAGCAGTTTTACAGCAACTTCAAAGCAAAAACGAGCAATGAGGACATGAAACCAGTACTGCAGTAAGTAAAAATTCCTTTAGTGACCCTTTAACTGATTCCTTTTAAAAATAGATACAAATCAATCATATAATGTACCTACAGTTTCGTTTTTGCAATGCCGTTTCATGCTCTGTGATGTACAGAGACTCAGAGCCAATAAAGGGCAGTGATGGTTTGTAAAACTAAACTAATTGGTGTTGAGGGGTTTTAGACACACAGTAATCACATCTCCTTGATTAGTGACCACAGAGAGAAAGCTACCAGTACTGTGGTCATCAGGAAACAGACAACCAGGAAGTGTTCAGAACAGAGAAGGATTAGAGCAAAAATGAACAATATGAACAATGAGGACATGAAACCAGGACTGCAGTAAGGTAAAGGAAGCTATTTGGTTAAAAAAAATAAAAAAATAAACTTCCTTTAGTGACCCTTTAACTCCTTCCCTGCCAGTGTCAGTACAGCAAGTGCATATTTTTAGTACTGATAGCGCCACTCCCCCTGAGGAGAGAATAGGAGGTGGTGACAAGGGAGCTAGAGAGCAGAAGATATTGGGAGGAACGAAGAGAACGATTAGGTTAGTATTTTGAGACCAGGTTAGTGATGAAGCTGGGGGCCCGAGTTGTAGACGGCTTAGCAAGTTGTTAGTTTTGTTAATTTGTTGGAAGATAAAAATCGACTAACCTTGTCAAACTCATCGATTAAGCACACGCCTCTGTCTGCCAGGACCAGAGCGCCGGCCTCCAGAGTCCACTCCTTGGTGACAGGGTGACGCTGGACGTAGGCCGTCAAACCCACAGCGGAAGCTCCCTGTCCGGTGGTGAAGACGGCTCTGCTGGATACTTTCTCTACATACTTCAGAAACTGGGATTTGGCCGTTCCTGGGTCGCCGCACAACAAAACATTGATGTCACCACGGACTTTGTGCTTGCCGCCTATAAGAAAAGAAAAAAGGACAATTTGAATGAAGTAAAAAAAAAAAAAAAAAAAAAAAAACACACACACAATTATGGGTAGGGAGCACCAGCACACAGCCTGTGATCAACAGCCTTGGATCTGTTCCCGTGTGCGTGTCCCTTCCATCCAAACAGCTCTCCACACCCGTTTTCAGAAAGTAAAAAATCATTGAATGTATGTAGAAAAGAGGATTGCAGATAAAGTACAACTTATGTGGGAGGACATGTTTCATCTGTATCACCCGAGACGTGTCACTTCACTGCATAAATGAAAGGGTTTACAACCACTTTAGTAATGACATCAGTTAAAGCGGAGGTTCACCCTAAAACAATTATATATCATTCCATCCAGCATACTGCTGACATGTACAGTATGCTGGGGGTTTTTTTCCGCTGTACTTACCGTTTTATCGTTTTTCTTTTCTGCCTCCCGCGGGGAATAGCCGTTTCTATGAAGAGGCGTGGATGATTGACGTGCGGCTAAGGCGCATAGCGCTTTCCGAAAATAGCAGCACTTGGACTCGGGTCTATTACAGCGCCTGCGCACAGAATAGGAGCTGACTGCGCAGGCGCCGTATATAGCCGAGTCCCAGCTCGGCTATTTTCGGAACGCGTGATGAGCCTTAGCCGCACGTCAATCATCTACGCCTCTTCATAGGAACGCCTATTCCCCGCGGAAGGCAGAAAAGAAAAACAACGATAAAACGGTAAGTACAGCGAAAAAAAAACAAAAAAAAAACAGCATACTGTACATTTGGCAGTATGCTGGATGGACTAATATATAATTGTTTTAGGGTGAACCTCCGCTTTAAGATAAACAGACCGATTTGTGATTGTTAACTGTATTTTTTTACAATAATAAAAAGGACTGAATAAAAAAATATAAAAAAAAATATATATAAGGGATTCACTGACTCACTATTCCATCAATGCTAACCCCCACAGAATAGCAGACACTGGAGTCAAAAGAGAGCCATGGTCAAACTGTTCTTTGGCTCCATTTACTAAACCCAACGTAGTAAATAGACTAAAAGTGACGCTGACAGAATCTGAAGCAGCTGTGCTTAGTAACCAATCAGCTTTCTAGCCTCAGCTTGTTTCGTTAAGCTTTGAAAACCTAAGCTAAATGCCGATTGGCCATGGCAGCCAGTCTTTGCAAATTTCCCTCAATGAAGTTAAGCATGAGAACTCTCGGCACACACACCTGGGTTCTTGGCTTCTCCTCCAAACAATGCCAGAGCCAGGCCTCGCTTGATGTCCTCATGTCCGTAGATGGACGGAGCAATGCTGGCAAAGATCTACAGGAAACCACCGATTAGTAACCGATACTCAAACACGGTAAAACGGCATCAAAAACGTTCCTGAAACGATCACTCACCTTCTCACCGATACGTTCGTCTCTGGAAAGTGCGATGATGGCTTTAACATCCTCGTCTGTCAGTTCTCCCACTGCGACTTTGTCATCTTTCTTTGTGATGTGGTTGGCGAGGATGACTGTAGCGAATACAGGGAAGCCGCTGGCCGTATTCAGAGATCCATCATAATTGTTGTGGTAGATTCCAGTCAGTTCCTGTCAAAAACAGCAAGTATATAATTGAAAAGCAGCTAGACGTGCAACCCAATATGTGGAACAGTGCCAACGATAAACTCGCCTTAAAGCCCTTATACGGGCAATTTTTGTGTTTTCATTTGAGCGGTTGTAAACCTCAGACATGAAATATGAACAACGCATGTCTCTCTATAGTGTGGCAATGTGTCTATCCAGAGCACCAAGTGTCTTTTTTTTTTTTTAGTAGCAGAGACCCTAGGGCCTAGAGAGGCCTCAGTGCACTATTTGATGTCACACTATTTGCACAGCGGTCTTTCAAGTGCAATTTGTTTGCACTTGAAAAACACTAATGAATATAAAGGGAGAGAAAAAAAAAACACGAAAAAGTTACTCCAATTTTTCATATGTAAAAAAGACAACGCTGCGCCAAGTAAATAGATAGCCAACATGTCGCGCTTTAAAATTGCACATGCTGGTGGAATGGCGACAAACTACGGAACCTAAAATTTCCATGTGACGCTTTAATATTTTTTTTTGTTTTTACAGGTTACCAGTTTAGAGTTGGAGGTGATCTAGTGCTACAATTATTGCTCTCGCCCAAACGATTGCGGTGTGAACACCGTTTACATATGCGGGTGCGGCATACATATCCGCTCACTTTTGCACGCAAGCTCAGAGGGGTTGGGGCTCTTTAAAAAAACGTTTTGCCTCTCCAGAGCACATGGGCTCCAGAAAGGCCATGTCCTCTCCTGACGTTAGGCAGATTAAAACTGAGGCTGGATGTTCCGGAGAGTGGGATGTACCCGGGGGACACGCCCCCTGGGAGGTGCTGTACTGAGAGAAGTGTTTTAACACTTAAAGTGCTGTTTCTTTCTGCCTAGTCTCTCCTAGAAGGAAAGGTATATAACCCCAAGGTCAATGCTGCCGTGTCCGTCCATGAACGGAAGAGAAAATAAAACCTTTTATGCCCAAGAAACAGAAGTGATGTCATACGTCACTCTGGTCCTCCAAGGGCATAGAGCCGAGTGGGAGGGGCTATCTTGCCCTCACTCTGCTTCCTGCCTACCCACTGGCTTCACTGGATCAGGTCCGGTGAGCTCAAGAACCACCAGGAAGCAGCGGGAGGGGCACCTCTTCCACAGCCTATAAAAAGGTGATCAAGTGGAGAATCTGACTTTTACCACTTACCTGAAAGCCGGTCAAAAAAATTAAAAAAAACTGCCACATGGGCATATGGCAGCTAGCTGCTGCCATAAGCCTGGTATTCACTGTCAAATTATATATTTACAGTTTGCCCGTCAGCAAGTGGTCAAATACAGTAATTGTACGTTCATATTTTTTTACTTTTTTTTCTCCCTTTGACAAAAGAAAAAACACACCCCACAGGATTTGAAGCTCAAGGTTCCTCCTTTGAAAGCCGCATCACATACAACAAAATTCTGGTCAAATCACCCCAATGACTATAGAAGAGTCACAAGAATTTCTCCTGGCGTGCCATAGATGTTCCCCAATAGAGAAATCATGCAAGTAGTCATTTCCTAACCACCACCTAATTAGTAGACTGTCGTCACTCACTATCTCATCTCCGGGTTTGCAGCTGTCCACCAAGTCTGCCAGAAGAATGGCATCTTTGGAGCGCGGCAGACGTCCAGCAGCCACTTTCCCAGGGCTTTCCTGAATGGTTATGCGCTGGTAGTTCTGATACACCGTCTGCAAAATGGAAACAATGTCAGAATGTTATTCAAGATTACCCTACCGCAGGACCCATTATCACATACTGTATATGCCTAAAAGTATTGCATACTGATAAATCATGGTCAAAGTTAGCAAGAAAGCCTAAAATAAAACAAACCTCCTCCATGTTTATTTCAAAAGGTCCAAGGGACTGACACTCGGGGCAGGAACCCGGCTTCACCTCCTGGTTCTGAGACTGGAAGAACGGACCCAAGATAAAGCTACACTTGTTACAGTTGTATTTCACCATGCTGAGCTGCGGCAAGACACCGGTACAGCTGGTCACAACTCCGCTGGTCCGGATTAGCTGGTTCAAATGCAACTGCCTGTTAGACAAGCAAAACGAAAATGGGTTAAAAAAATCCTACAAAAAAACGCAACCATGTTACCCTATTTAACAAAAAAAAAACAGCACAAAGATCCCTGCCCAGATCACATGTGAAGTCAAAACTGATACATTCACCGTTTTTTAAACGCTGAGCCCTTTCGCAGTCTTGGTCGCATTTTAATTGCATCTTTATTTCGAATATCTCACCTGAGAGACCTCAGCTCTTCTACCAGAGGAAGATGGGAAATGCGAACGTGAATCTCACGGGCGATGCGGTCATACTTTGGATACATGACCAAAACCACCTCCTTGGCGGCTTCGTCAAAGATCTTTAACATTTCAGCGGGGGCTTCTGGGAGGAAGTAGGCCAAGACATGCTCGCGGGCAGCTAGATCTTCATAGTTCACCGCCAGGCTCTCTTTATTGTCTGCAAGAAGAAAAAAAAAAAACGTCACCAATAACATTCCTACATGACTGTGTTAACCACTTAAGGACCGCCTCCTGCACATTTACGTCTGCAAAATGGCACGGCTGGGCACATACAGGTACGTGCTATTGTCCAGTCGCAGGCGCGCGCCCGAACCCCTGGGACCCGATCGCCGCTGGAGTCCCCGCGATCGGTCCCCAGAGCTGAAGAACGGGGAGAGCCGTGTGTAAACACGGCTTGCCTGTTTTTCACTGTGGCGGCGTCATCGATCGTGTGTTCCCTTTTATAGGGGGACACAATCGATGACGTCTCACCTACAGCCACACCCCCCTACAGTTGTAAACAGACATCAGGTCACACATAACCCCATCAGCACCCCTTAGTGGTTAACTCCCAAACTGCAACTGTCATTTTCACAATAAACAATGCATTTTTTGCTGTAAAAATTACAATGGTCCCAAAATTGTCCAAAGTGTCCGCCATAATGTCGCATTCACGAGAGAGGGGGGAAAAAAAAAAAAAATAAGTAGTAAAAAAATAAAATAAAAATGCAATAAAACTATCCCCTATTTTTTTAAACGCTATAAGTTTTGCGCAAACCAACCGATAAACGCTTATTGCTATTTTTTTTACCAAAATGTCATTAACCTGTTCACAACTGCACTATAGCCAAAGACGGCTACAGCGCAGTCCAGTACTGGGAGAGCATCCAGAAACACATTCCCAGAACCCCACAACTGCTGTGCCCTTCAGACAGGTGATTCCCACTGTGTGCGGAAAAGAGACCCATTAACTGGAGCGAGAGAGCGAGCTTACTTATTTGCAAACTTTTATAACAGAACAAAAATTTTGAAAGTCTGTATATGTCATTTGGGTACAGTGTAGCATGACTGTGCAATTGTCATTCAAAGTGCGACAGCGCTGAAAGCTGGCCTGAGCAGGAAAGTGCCCGGTATTGAAGTAGATAAAAGTAACAATGCCTGTACCAGACTATGCTAAAGCCTGAAAAAACATCTACGGCTTCCTGGTCAATCCAGTAATTTCTTTAAGATGGGTGTGATGCAGTCACAGTACAAGCCATACCTTTGCACATGTCGCTGATCTTCTCTTTGAAGACATTGTGTCCATGATCATCGACATGGGTCCTCAGAAAGTTCTTGAAGCGGTGGAAGATCTCCAAGCGCGTGGCAGCCATGGACACCCACTCTCTAACACTGTAGCCCTTCATGTCCTCTAGATTCTCAATGCTTTCAATCATTTCTTCATCCTCATCCGCAGCCCCCTCTGCGGCACGCTCGGCCAGACGCCTCTTCCGTGCAGGGCGGTCTTCCTCCTCTTCATCGCTGTCTGAAAAATCAAAAATAAATTGATTCAATATACGCAAGTCTGAAAGTCATTATTGAATTATTACCATTCAAGATTTACATTGTGCAGCGCTTTACAAAATAAAGGGAGTTATGCCTTGGCAGTTCTTGGCTTTGTTAAATGTCTGACACACAAGAGGGCATTTACAGAGTCTTCATTGGAGATGAGCAGAGATGCTCTTCTCTGGAGGACCTCCAACTAAAATATCAAGCTTCACTAGATTCTAATCAAGATGCCAACCACCATGAGATTTTTGGATTGGTCCTGTGTCCTATGACAGCCAAGAAAAACAAAAAACAAACACAACTTACCATAGAGGAGCCCTCTACGCATTCGGCCCAAATCACGCCCCGTCTCTCGGTCCCGCATTCTCATAGCCTGCTCTGCAGCATCTCTCTGGCTGGCTGTCAGCTCCTCGGCATCTTCATCATCCAAGCCTTCAGCTTCGTAAATATCCAGCTCAGAGATGGCACGGTAATCCCTGAAACACGCACAAAAAGCAGAGTTTGAGGAAATGAGAAAAAAAAAAAAAAAGTACCCAGATGACAAACAATCTACAGAAATACGGCAGCGTGAAGGTTTGAATGACTCGGGTGGCAATTAGATTCACCCTCATCCATCCACACTACAAAAACTACACCACTGTGCACAACAGATCAGTCACCATGACGACAAATAAAAAAGCGTCAAACCTCTCCATCCCGTCACCGATGAGCTCTTCTCCATCTTCCTCCTCGACAGGAAGAGCCTCATCTCCAAGGATATTGTCCGACTCGTCCTCAAAGGGAGGGAGGTCCCGGCCAGGGCTGGACGTGAGCGCATCTCCGCGTCTTGATCCCGAACGGGGGCTGGTAGCGATAACAAATGACTCTGAAGAATCCTGTAACAATCAAAAAAAAAAAAAAAAGAGGTCAGCGCAACCGGTCACCACACATTACAATCTGGTGTTACAATCAGCTCTACCAACATGTAAGTGCATAGCCTTAAAGTGGATGTAAACCCAAATATTTTTTTTTTATGTCACAATGTAGAGAATAGGATTTCCTATCATCTGTGCCCAGTCTTGCCACAGAGTTAATCCAGCTCTGAGCAATCCTCTTTTATTGTTCAGTGAAAATTAACAGACTTCCAGATTTTTATATAAACCCTGTCTAAATAAAAAGTCCTTTCCTCTCTCCTTGCTTTGAGTGACAGGTTATTTACATATCTAGCTTGGACATGTTTATCATATGTTATGTTAATCATAATATGAGGTGATCCACAGTATAAAAAGTGAGAAATCCACCCCTCCCCCACATAACACATCCTGGTAATATACAATGAACTGTGAATCACCTCATATTATGATAAACATAACATATGATAAACATAACATATGATAAACATGTCCACACTGGTGGAGTCCATCAGCAGATCCGCTCACTCAGCAGGGAAATCTCTGATCCCCGCTGAGTAGGTGGATGACAGGACCGCGTCTATTCTGCTGATGCAGAGCAGACACAGACCTAGCCTGCTGTCGGATGGAAACAAACTGCCTGTCCATTTACATCCAAACCAATAGACGGATGGTGACAGATCCCCGTCTGTCGATTTGGATGTTTTCAGACACATGTCCGTCGACATCTGTCTCTTTTTTAAACCTGAAAAGCAAAAGCCATAATCAGCTAGTATTCCCTGCATACTAGCCGATTATGAAATACTTACCTTGGAACGAGTTGAGAGGAACTTACCTGGTCCACGCCGAGGGAGATGTCATCTTTCCTCGGCATGTCTTCCGGGTATCGCCGCTCCAGCGCTGTGATTGGCTGGAGCGGCGATGTCGTCACTCCCGCGCATGCGCACAGGAGACGTCTCTCCGGCAAGGTCCGGCGGCTGCCGGCCCTTTAGCCGAGGATCCCTCGCTGCAGTCAGCAGCGCATTGCGGGGGGAATATCTCCTAAACCTGTAAGGTTTAGGAGATATTCTTTATACCTACAGGTAAGCCTTACCTGTAGGTTAAAGTTGTAATACAGAGTTTAATACCACTTTAAATAGCTTCCTTTACCTCAGTGCAGTCCTCCTTCACTTACCTCATCCTTCCATTTTGCTTTTAAATGTCCTTATTTCTTCTGAGAAATCCTCACTTCCTGTTCTTCTGTCTGTAACTCCACACAATAATGCGAGGCTCTCTCCCTGGTGTGGAGTGTCGTGCTCGCCCCCTCCCTTGGACTACAGGAGAGTCAGGACGCTCTCTACGTTGCAGGTAGAGAAAGGAGCTGTGTGTTAGTGGGCGTCCTGACTCTCCTGTGGTCCAAGGGAGGGGGCGAGCACGACACTCCACACCAGGGAGAAAGCCTTGCATTACTGTGTGGAGTTACAGACAGAACAGGAAGTGAGGATTTCTCAGAAGAAATAAGGACATTTAAAAGGAAAATGGAAGGATGAGGTAAGTGAAGGAGGACTGCACTAAGGTAAAGGAAGCGATTTGGGGGGGGGGGGGGGGGTGTACCTTTACAACCCCTTTAAGCAATAGAGGGTCCACCTCAAAAACTGACAGGTGAACCCCACTGGTTCATCAGCGTGAAAGGGGCTTTTGTCAGAGAGTAGCTCATGTATCTTGAGTTTAATTTTTTTATTATCGTTTTAAAATCTGCTTACTGCATTTGGTGTGTCGGTAACCTCTTAAAGGGGTTGTAAAGGTAAATGTTTTTTTACCCTAATGCATCCTATGCATTAAGGTGAAAAAACATCCGACAGTACCGGCCCCCCCGCGAACCCCCGTTTTACTTACCTGACCCCCTCGAAAGTCCAGCGTGCATCCACGTGATCCTCTTCGGTTCCCAGCCTGGCCGTTGATTGGCTAGGCTGGACAGATTGATAGCAGCGCAGCCATTGGCTGGCGCTGCTGTCAATCACAGCGGATGACGCGGCGCGCCGGGGCCGAGTGATACAGTCGGCGGCTGTGCCCGCCGCTGTATCACAGGAGCGCGCTCGCAAAAGCTTTCCACCATGCAAGCTCGCGTGAAGGTGGAAAGCTTTTGCGAGGAGGAGCCTAGACAGCCGCCGAGGGACACCAGAAGACAGGATTCGGGGGACACCCTGTGCAAAACGAACTGCACAGTGGAGGTAAGTACATGGCAAGTATAACATGTTAAAAAAAAAAGTTTGCCTTTAGTGTTCCTTTAACGCCTGTGCCTCCCAGCCCTTTTAACGAGGTTTACAACGCCAGGAGCACATGACCACCGTGATTGGCAGTCACATGATCTAAAAAACTGACGCAAGCAGCGATCGGGAGCTTTCGGTTAGGCGCCGGGAGCAAGCATTTGCATGCACAGCAATTGGCGGAAAAAATGTGGCCCCTCTGCGCCAAGAACCAGATGCCGAAAGGCTTGCATATTTGCGTGCGACTGGCACCAAGGAGGTTAACAATGATGAACAGCACCAACGCATGATGCATTTTTGCAAGTTTTCGCTAAGGTTTACAAAAATCACATGACTGCGTGCATTCGTGAAACCTGTGAATGCAGGTTTCAGCGCCCGTATACACGCGATCCAAAACGACAGGTCGTCCGTTTTTTCTTTACGCGCTAGTCACATATCAAAGATTAAGGATGTACTAAAGTTACAAAAATATTCAAACAGAATTTTTTTTATTCAGAAGTGATGTAAAGTTGTGTTTTTTTTTTCCAATCAAAAAACGGTATAATCTGGTACCGGATGAGAAAATATTTTGCGCTTGTCCGATCAGATAATTACCGAATGAACGGTCATGATCAACGCTCGAAGGCTGTTTACTGCACCCTTATTGGTGCTTACTAAAAAAAAAAAAAAAAAAAAACACATTTGGGGTGCCAGTAAGACTAGCACCCCAACGCTTGTCACACAATTTCAGACAGCGGCAGTTTTGTCCCCAATTCCAAATCACCTAATATGACCTGGACAAAGCACGATTATATATATATATATATATATATATATATATATATATATATATATATATATATATATATATATATATATTTTTTTTTTTTTAATTTTTATATTTTTTTTATTTTATTATACACACAGAATTAAACTCAAGAGACTCAATCAGAACTCCCTAAACACTTGAAGTAACACCATAAGTAACCAGTTACACTGGCTCTAGACCAGCCATATAGAACAATGAACCCCTCCATGTTCTGTCCCAGGCATGCTGGGACTTGTAGTACTCCTATCCCTGGGGTTCCTCTCTCCCTGCACTATACACACAATAACCGGTCCCCCGGACAGATCCAGCCCACCCCCGGTCCCCCCACATCCCGCACTCACTGCCATGCTGCTGTTCTATCCGCACACACAAGATCCGATCCGCTTGTCTTCCCCCAGTAGCCGGTTTGGCGCGAAAAACCCACGTGACCAACCCAAGCGCGCGAAATACTCTCCTGCTTTGCATATGAGCCCCGCCCCGTAGCTCGAAGACTGCGGGGATAGAGAAGGGGCGGGGCGCTCCGGAAGCTGCGCTGATTGGTTTCTACTCAGGCGGAAAGGCGGGGCTCATTATTTAATAAGCAGGATGCTCATGTTTGAGTGAGAGACGACAAAATAAATGTTGAACAAGTGGTGCTAACATCAATCATGTACAGAAAGATGATAGACACACACCGATTAGCCATAATATTATGTCCACTGACAGGTTAAAGTGGTAGGAGACCGATAAAAAAAGTCTCTCTCTATGCTCACTGACTGCTAGATGTTACTGTACATTACAGTATTACTTGGTTGCTAGAGGTTACTGCACATGATTACAGCTCAATGATTGGTTGCTAGAGGTTACTGCACATTATTAAAGCTCACTGATTGGTTGCTATAGGTTACTGCACATTATTACAGCTCACTGATTGGTTTCTAGAGGTTACTGCACATGATTACAGCTCAATGATTGGTTGCAAGAGGCTACTGTACATTGTTACAGCTCACTAATTGGTTGCTGGAGGTTACTGCACATTTTTACAGCTCAATGATTGGTTGCTAGAGGTTACTGCACATTATTAAAGCTCTCTGGTTGCTTGAGGTTACTGCACATTATTACAGATCACTAATTGGTTGCTGGAGGATACTGCACATTATTACAGCTCACTGATTGGTTTCTAGAGGTTACTGCACATGATTACAGCTCAATGCTCGGTTGCTAGAGGCTACTGTACATTGTTACAGCTCACTAATTAGTTGCTGGAGGTTACTGCACATTTTTACAGCTCACTGATTGGTTGCTAGAGGTTACTGCACATTATTACAGATCACTAATTGGTTGCTGGAGGTTACTGCATATTATTACAGCTCACTGATTGGTTGCTAGAGGTCACTGCACATTATTACCACTCACCCATCACTTCACTATATAAACCCAACCAGCTTTCCATAGCCCTGCCCACCCCCCTGTGCTCTTCATAGCCTTGCCTGCAACCCCCCTGTACTCTTCATAGCCCTGCCCACAGCCCTCCTGTGCTCTTCATAGCCCTGCCCACAGCCCTCCTGTACTCTTCATAGCCCTGCCCACAACCCTCCTGAACTGTTTATAGCCCTGCCCACAACCTTCCTGTGCTCTTCATAGCCCTGCCCACAGCCCTCCTGTGCTCTTCATAGCCCTGCCCACAGCCCTCCTGTGCTCTTCATAGCCCTGCCCACAGCCCTCCTGTGCTCTTCATAGCCCTACCCACAACCCTCCTGTGCTCTTCATAGCCCTGCCCACAGCCCTCCTGTGCTCTTCATAGCCCTGCCCACAGCCCTCCTGTGCTCTTCATAGCCCTGCCAACAGCAGCCCTCCTGTGCTCTTCATAGCCCTGCCCACAACCCTCCTGAACTGTTTATAGCCCTGCCCACAGCCCTCCTGTGCTCTTCATAGCCCTGCCCACAACCCTCCTGAACTGTTTATAGCCCTGCCCACAGCCCTCCTGTGCTCTTCATAGCCCTACCCACAACCCTCCTGTGCTCTTCATAGCCCTACCCACAACCCTCCTGTGCTCTTCATAGCCCTGCCCACAGCCCTCCTGTGCTCTTCATAGCCCTGCCCACAGCCCTCCTGTGCTCTTCATAGCCCTGCCCACAGCCCTCCTGTGCTCTTCATAGCCCTACCCACAACCCTCCTGTGCTCTTCATAGCCCTGCCCACAGCCCTCCTGTGCTCTTCATAGCCCTGCCCACAGCCCTCCTGTGCTCTTCATAGCCCTGCCCACAGCAGCCCTCCTGTGCTCTTCATAGCCCTGCCCACAACCCTCCTGAACTGTTTATAGCCCTGCCCACAGCCCTCCTGTGCTCTTCATAGCCCTGCCCACAACCCTCCTGAACTGTTTATAGCCCTGCCCACAGCCCTCCAGTGCTCTTCATAGCCCTGCCCACAACCCTCCTGTACTCTTCATACATACCTCCCAACTTTCTGAGATGGGAATGAGGGACACCTATCAGCAAAAGTATGTAGGCATAGGACACACCCCTTGTCACGCCCCCTTAAAGGAGAATTGTACAAAAAAAAAGATTGGTTAAACCCACAAGTGCTTTTTTTTTTACCACTACTATTTCTTTATATTGGCTTTTAGAAGTTACAAATGCAGCAACTTAGAAATCAGATAAAAGGTTTAGCGCTGGGAAACACTTTTTGATAGATAAAAAGTGCATTTTATATACATCTGTACAGAGCTTTTTTTCTCAGAAAATAGGTGCAGGAACTCAACCACGACCCCGTTCAGATTTCACAAACAGTAGAAGGGTATTGAAGGGGCATTAAATACCAGGATTGCATTACATACAGAGTGCAGAGTTCAGGGGGGTTACACACAGAGTGCAGAGCTGTCACTTGTAAACATAGAAACCAGACTTCTGTGTTTACAAGTGATTGTGGTGAGCAGGCACCAAAGGGTCTGAGCCAAAGGTGGTGGAACTGAGTTCCCCCAAGTTCCCCCTGAAAAAAAGCCCTGCATCTGTATAGATGAGACCAAAATGAGGGACAAATGAGGAGAATGAGGGACAGAGGGACATTGCTCCAAATCAGGGACAGTCCCTCGAAATCAGGGACAGTTGGGAGGTATGTTCATAGCCCTGCCCACAACCCTCCTGTACCGTTTATAGCCCTGCCCACAACCCCCCTTTACTCTTCATAGCCCTGCCCACAACCCTCCTGTACCGTTTATAGCCCTGCCCACAACCCTCCTGTACTCTTCATAGCTGTGCCCACAACACTTCTTTACACAGAGCCAGGGTACCGGATACTGTCCTCTGTAAATGGCCACGGTGGCAGTCCAATCCCAAAAAACTTCTCAAGCACCAAAACCACACCTCCTCCTCAATATTATAGCAGCAAAGGGAGGGGGCAATTCCGGGAGACCCAGACTCTATGTAATGTGAATGATAGGACTGTCTGTGTCTCCTTCTCTACAGGCCTCCGGAGTTCACCTTCTATTTAACTCCAGACTCTGGAAGAGTGGCATAGTTCCATTACTGACGCTGGCATAAGGGGCAGCTGCTTCGGACCCCACAGCAATGACTGGGCCGCTTCCCTGTTTGCCCCGCATTAAAAACGGCCCTGTCACTGGCGCTGCTTAAGCAAATACCTTCTGCACATTATTTACTGTACCTACAGGTAAGCCTTATTATAGATAGATTACAGATCTGTCTGCTTTTCTCCCAGAACTCAGAATTGATTTCTGGTGTTCCATCAGAATAGGTGACTTGTCATATTAGGTAACATAAGTGACGTTCTGTCAGCTGAATACTTATTGCGCATGCGTAGCAGGTTTACTAATGTGAAAGAACACCTGCAGTCAGAAGGCGGCAGCAGACATGTTACTACACCCAGCAATGTCTTGAATTTCAGAGTCAATTTAGCAATAAATATAAATTATTGATATAAATTAATATAGTACATTGACACCTGTGATGCTGTTTTAAATGTTACATTTTGAAAGAAGCTGGACACCAGCAGTTGGAAGGTGGCGGAAGCCATCTTGGTACACCCTGCACCGTTTTTTAGAGCGGTGATAACAACCGATGTGGCTAAAGGCCGATTGGCTGTATCCTAAGGAGCGGAAGGAGACGCCCCCTTTCCCGCCACCTTTCACCACTCCTCCCGTCCCACCGTGAGACCCGAGCCACCAGCCGACACGTCTGCCACCTAGGCTGAGACTCGAACAAAGTCGGATTCCGCTTCAATCGAGTCTCCAATGTAAAATCACAGAAGCAATGTCAAAAAGTCACTTCCGGTTTACTCGGCTGCCTAGACATGTGCGGTTTGTTTCGTTCCAAATAAAAATTTGGATGAATTTTCATTATTCGGAAAATTCGGAGGTATCAGAATTTTCAAATTGGAATAGTACCGAATTGAAACGAAAACAAAATGACAAAAAAAAAAAAAATTCGGACAAAATTCTAATTCAAATAATTTTCAAATTCGAAACGTTTTTGAAAAGTTTTCGAATTCGATTAGTTTTCGAATTTGAAACGTTTTCCAATTTCCAAAGTGGATTAAATAGAATGGAAATAGAGGAATAGAATAGATTTTTTTTCTATCCTATTCCTTTATTTTATAGTCTATTTTATTCTTTTTGGAAATTGGAAAACTATTTAAATTCAAACACTTTTCAAATTAAAAAAACGTTTCAAATTCGATTCAAAACCTTTTCAAATTCGAGTCGAACACTTTTCGAATTGATTAGAAAACGAATAAACAAAATAAATTCCGAAAACAAATTAAACAAATGAAACAAATTGAACTAAACAAATTTATGTAAATAGCGAATCAAATTTTTTTTGTTCTGCACATGTATACAGCTGCTGATGGCGCAGATTTTAAAAAAAATTACAGTATTCAGAATCGCCGATTTTGGTGTTCTGAATACTTTGAAGTGCAAAGGAGGGATTTGAGGACTTTTAGACCCCCGATCCCTCCAAAAAGAGTACCTGTCACTGCCTATTACTGTCACAATAAATGTGATCATATATATATATATTTTTTAAGGGACAATGCAAATAAATAAATAAATAAGAAAACAAAATGTTTTTAAAGCGCCCCTGTCCCCGCATGCTCGTGCAGTAAAGAAAACGCATACGTAAATGTAAACTGTGTTAAAATCACACATGTGAGGTATAGCCCCCCGATCGTCAGAGTTAGAGCAATAATTCTAGCAAAAGACCTCCTCTGTAACTCTAACCTGGTAACCGTTACATTTTTCTAAAGTATTGACTATGGAGAATTTTAGGTACCATAGTTTGTTGCCATTCTACGAGTGTGCGCAGTTTCAAAGCATGACATGTATCTATTTACTCTGCGTAACATCATCTTTCACATTATACAGAAAAATTGGGCTAACTTTACTGTTTAGTTTTTTTGAAATTCATGAAAGTGTCTTTTTTCGCAAAAAATTGCGTTTGAAAGACTGCTGCGCAAATACCGTGTGACATAAAATATTGCAAAGATCACCATTTTATCCTCTAGGATCTTTGCTAAAATATATATATATATATATATATATATATATATATATATATATATATATATATATATGTTTGGGGGTTCTAAGTAATTTTCTAGCAAAAAATACAAATTTTAAAGCAGGAGTTCACCCTAAAAAAAATTTTTAACCTTAGATTCCTGCTCATTTTGTCTAGGGGAATCGGCTAGTTTTTTTAAAATCGAAGCTGTACTTACCGTTTTAGAGATGCATCTTCTCCGCCGCTTCCGGGTATGGTCTTCGGGAATGGGCGCTCCTATTTTTTTTTTTACAGAAAAGTGTTTTTATTCACAAAACAGCATTACAACATATGCATTAGTCGACAATCAGATTTGCAGAGATATGTTAACAGTCAGAAACAAGCATTTTCAGCATTTGCAGATAATAAAACAAAGAAAAAAAAAAGGGGAAATAATAAAAGTAAATTAAACAAACGAGGTACAAGTTCATGGCTCTCTCACCCCCAGTACACCCCAACCGTAATCTACCAGGCGCAGACCCAACCGGAGTCCCCCCCAGAGTACACTAGGGTAAACGACCGTTGCCCCTGCGCCAAATCCTCACATATCCAACCAGAACATATAAGTTACTCAGCAGTCGATCGAATTAGGTGGCGCCCCGGGAGAGAGGGGAGGGGCAATGGCCCCCATGCCGGGCGGGGGGTCCATCTCTAGTCCCCCGCCCCCCCACCCCAGCGCATCCACCCAAGCCGACCAGACCTTATCGTACTTAGCAGGGCCGGGCGTTTCTATTTAGATTGACAGTCTTCCGACAGGCTTCCGACGGTCGCATCCATCGCGTCACGAGTAGCCGAAAGAAGGCGAACGTCGGTGCGGCTCTATACGGTGCCTGCGCACCGACGTTCGGCTACTTTCAGAAAATCGTGACGCGATGGATGCGACCGTCGGAAGCCTGTCGGAAGACTGTCAATCAAAATAGGAACACCCAGTCCCGCAGCCCATACCCGGAAGCGGCGGAGAAGATCGCTCTCTACAACGGTAAGTACGGCTTCAATTTAAAAAAAACTAGCCGATTCCCCTTGACAAAATGAGCCTCAATCTAAGGTTAAAAATTAAAATTTCCGGGTGAACCTCCACTTTAACTGCAGGTGTTCTGTCAGATTAGTAAACCTTTGCAAGCTGAAGGAACGTCACTTCCATTACCTAATCTGACGGGTCACCTATTCTGACAGAACACTGGGAGAGGAAATAGACAGATCGCTGTTCTGTGTTCCTCAACGCGCTGTGTTTGGCCACAGCCAATCAGCAGGTATACAGCTAAAATCATTGGCTGTATCCTGCTGACACAGCACGGGTCAGCAGGGGGTGTGCATGTGTGCTGCTAAACCAGGAAGTACACTGTGACATACGGGTACGTCGCGGTGCCACCCACTGTATATATATGGCAAGAGACTAAACATTTTATATGTTTTCTATTGTGATTGTGAATAAAATATGGACTTATCAGATTTGCAAAGCATTGCATTCTGTTTTTTTTGGAAATTGGATTGTAATAAAAAAAAATAATATCAAAACATGTGTGCAATAGTATATGTTTGCATGGCTGTGTATGTATATATCTATATCTATATGAGACGATCTGAGCTCCTCTGCCTGCCCTGTCACGTGCTCAGATCTCTGGGATCGGATGGAATGTACTCGGCGGTTACTTTGTATCGTCCTGTATCCTTCTCACCACTAGGGGGAGGATGTTTGTGCGGGTCACGTGTCCTGCTCTGGGTTCTGTCATCCGGAAGCGGCCTCATCCATCTGTCGGAGATCAGCAGGGCTGTAGGAGGAGCGCCGAGGCATCGATCAGCGGTGAGAGAAGAGCCCAGGGATACACCGAGGAGGGGGGCGGAGACCCCGGACTAACAGGTGGGTACATTCGGGAATGGGGGGGGGATTACATGTCCACCAGGGAGAGGAATATCGGGGACATGTGAGGGGTGTACACAGAGGGGGTTCTGGGGGGTCTCACTGTAGATTGGGGAAATGGAGAGGCTCTAGAAGAGGTCTGGGGGGGTGTAAGGAGGTATGAAGGGGGGTGTAGAGCAGATCAGGGGGGGTGTAGAGGGGTTGTAGAGGAGGTATAGGGGGGGGGGGAGGTTTATAAGAGGTCAGGGGGATCTGGGTAATGTAGAGGAGGTCAGGGGGATCTGGGTAATGTAGAGGAGGTATAGGGGGGGGGGGAGGTTTATAAGAGGTCAGGGGGATCTGGGTAATGTAGAGGAGGTCAGGGGGATCTGGGTAATGTAGATGAGGTATGGGGGGGGGAGTGTAGAGGAGGTATGGGGGGGTGGTGTAGAGGAGGTATGGAGGGGGAGGTTTAGAGGAGGTCAGGGGGATCTGGGTAATGTAGATGAGGTATGGGGGGGGGGGGGGTGTAGAGGAGGTATGGAGGGGGAGGTTTAGAGGAGGTCAGGGGGATCTGGGTAATGTAGAGGAGGTATGGAGGGGAGGGGGTGTAGAGAAGGTCAAGGGGGGGTTGGTGTAGAGGAGGTCAGGGGGATTTGAGAGGTGTAGCGGATATATGGAGGGGGGAAAAGAAGGTTGGGGTGGGGTCTAGGGGATGTAGAGGAGGTCAGAGATATCTGGAAGTATATAGTAGGTCAGTGGGGTCATGGGGGGTGTTCGTTACAGAACAGACTAGTGGATGGTGACAGGGTACAGAACCATAGTAGGGTCCTGGGGGGGGGGGGGGGTGGAGTAATAGGCTAATGGTTTACAGAATAGACTATCTGGAGGATAGGGGTATACAGAACAGAGTAAATTTATGAAGAGGTAGGGGTCCTGGGGTGTGTTTTACAAAATAGACTGGGGGGGGGGGGGGGTGGGGAGTAATAGATTAGGGGAGGGGACCTAGGGACGTACAGAATAGACTAGTGAGGGACTGAGAAGGGAGGGGGGGGGAATAGACTTTGGGACTGAGGGAATTACTCATCAGACTAGTGAGGGATTGGGGGGAGATGTAGAGAAGACTAGTGTGAGAATAATCTGTTGGGCAGCCTATACAGCCTTATTTTTTTCTTCTGTACAATCAGGGTACCCATACATGGATCCAAATTTGTCCCGTCCCTGCTGAACCAGATGGCTTTTGAGAATTCTAATGTAGAGTAGTGTAGGTCTAATAGTGTGTGTGTGTGTGTGTGTGTGTGTGTGTGTATATATATATATATATATATATATATATATATATATATATATATATATATATATATATATATATAATTATTGGTCAGTTGTTTGTCTCATTTCCTGTTTACTTGAATTACCTGTATTGGATGGAATGGGGATTTTCGCAACACAAAGCCGTTTCTCTTTCATTTCTCTGATGACTTCTGCTTTCACACCCCCGGACCCCAGACTAAAATACAATAATAAAGAAGGGGAATCGCATCATCAGTGTGGGGAAGTTCTGAATTTAGAAATACGTTTTGGTCAGGATAAAAATAAAACCATTTTGCATTGGGGCATATTTATAGTTGTTTTCACATAAGATTCGCACAGTTTTCCAGTTGAATCCAATTCGTAAAATGTGCGAATCCTGGGTCAACACTGAGAATTTTGTGTGAAAATATTTCTAAGTACAAAGTGGGGTATGCCTGTAGATTGCACAGTGTCAGGTGATGTGAATTTGGATTAACAAAGTGGAAGTGCAACGAGAACTCTGATTTTAACCACTTCCATACAGGGCAGTTATACACCCATCCATACCAGGCCTATTCTGGCACTTCTCTCCTACATGTACAAATCATATTTTTTTGCTAGAAAATTACACAGAACCCCCAAACATTATATATGTTTTTTTAGCAGACACCCTAGGGAATAAAACGACGGTCATTGAAACGTTTTATCTTGCACGCCATTTGTGCAATAATTTTTCAAACGCCTTTTTTTTGGAAAAAAATTGTTTCATGAATTAAAAAAAATAACAAAACAGTAAAGTTAGTCCAATTTTTTTGTAAAATATGAAAGATGATGTTACACCGAGTAAATAGATACCTAACACGTCAAGCTTTAAAATTGCGCACACTCATGGAATGGCGCCAAACTTCGGTACTTAAAAATCTCCATAGGCAACGCTTTGAATTTTTTTACAGGTTACCAGTTTAGATTTACAGAGGAGATCTAGTGCTATAATTGTTGCTCGCACTCTAACGCACGCGGCGATACCTCACATATGTGGTTTTAACGGTGTTTACATATGTCGGCGGGACTTGCGTGTGCGTTCGCTTCTGTGCGCGAGCTACTGGGGACAGGGGCGTTAAAAAAAATTTTTTTATTTCTTTTTTTTTTTTTTTTACATATTTATTTATTTTTTTACACTTTTTTTTTATTTTATTTTTTTTATTATCACTTTTATTCCTATTACAAGGAATGTAAACATCCCTTGTAATAGGAATGTGTGTGACAGGTACTCTTTATGGAGAGATGCGGGGGCAATAAGACCCCACATCTTTCCTCCAGGCTGGAAAGCATGAAATCGGTGAAAAAAAATTCATCGATCTCATGCTTGTGGTTGCTTAGCAGCCGCAATTGCGGCTTTGTTTACTTACGGGGACCCGGGCGTGACGTCATCACATCGCGCCCGGGTCCTCCGACGGTCATAGAGATGACTGGTGACCATCTGGTCACCAGTCATCTCTATGCTTCCTGCCAGCGCCAGACGATTCGTTCTCCGGGCCCCCGATGGCACGGGAGAGCCCGGAGAAGCACCGGATGGCGGCGGGAGGGGGGGGATGTCCCCTCCCGCCGCCTGTAAGAACGATCTAGCGGCGGAATCGCCGCTACGATCGTTCTTACGTTGTGCAGAATCGCCGGCAGGAGAGAATGATATCTGAATGATGCCTCTCGCTGCAGGCATCATTCAGATATCCACCCGGAAAGCCCAGGACGTCATATGACGTCCTCCTGGATCGAGGAGGGGTTCCTGCCGCCGTCATTTCACAATGACGCGGTAAGGAAGTGGTTAATTAGAGCTGCACGATTAATCGCGGAGAGAATCACGATCTCGATTCTCCCTGCCCGCGATCTCCCCGTGGGATGACCCGCAATTCTTCTGTTTCACGGCCGGTTCCACGTAACCAGCGTGGAACGCAAATGGCGCCGATATCGGAACCGACGTCAGCAGCCTGCGCCGCTGGATGGATGCCTGGGCTTCTCTTGCAGATCTGTACAACTGTATCCATGCGCCACCCAGTGGTTGCCGCCGGTACTGCTTCTAATGTATTAATCTTTCTCACAGTTCTGTACAACTGTGTGTATCCATGCGCCACCCAATGGTTGCTGGCGGTACTGCTTCTGATGTATAAAAAAGAGACCAGTGATATGTCTATAATGTTAAAGACCATATAACTCCTATGAAAAAAAGCAGAATCAAACTTTGATTCTGCTTTTTTCATAGGAGTTATATGGTCTTTAACATTATAGACATATCACTGGTCTGTTTTTTATATATTCATATAAATCACAGGTTTATTTGGGGGGGGGGGGGGGGGGGGGGTTTCTGACATTCAGTTTTTGAGAATCGTGATCTTCGGTCTAAGCAAAAGAACCGTGATTCTCATTTTGACCAGAATCGTGCAGCTCTAATTTTAATTGCTTTCTGCAGCCAGTGAGATTTGCCCTGTCCTATGTTGCTGGGTTAGTACAACAGGAAATGAGCAGCGAGGTCACAGAAAATGAAGCAGGGACGATCTCAATGGTGTGATGACAATTTGCCACATTTTTTATCTTATCTGAGGCTTAACCACCACAATCCCGAGCACTTTCGCCTCCTTCCTTCCCAGACCGATTTTCAGCTTTCATCGCTCTCGCACTTTCAATGACAATTGCGTGGTCATGCTACACTGTCCCCAAATGAAATTGTTATCATCTTGCTCACACAAATAGAGCTTTCTCTTGGTGGTATTTATTTCCGACTTTTTTTTTTTTTCTTTGCGCGACATAAGCAAAAAAAGAGCGGATATTTAGAAAAAAAAAACATTTTCTTCTTTCTATTTTAAAAGAAATCCAATAAAATCTAATTTTGGCATCAATTGAAGCCAAAATGTATTCTATAATATGTAATAATTGGTTTATGTGATCAAGGACATATGTACGCAGGTGATCACGGACATGTGTGCAAATGATCATTGTGACATGTGATTTTACTGTTACATGTGTTTTGGGGACATGTGTGTTTACTTTGTGTGTTTTACATTGTGGGGACACTAGACTGGTGATCACCAGCCGGCTACAGCGATCCGCTCTCCTCATTTCCTTACTGACAAGTTCTGTGCGAGGAGAGCCGAGCCAATCGCATAACAACCGGCTCTCTGTTTGCGTCACATGACGGCTGTGATTGGACCCGGCCGTCATGTGATCAGGAGGGCCAATCACAGAGCCCTCCTGCCGATCTGAGATGCGCCGTGCCTGGGTGACAAAAGCGCATCGGGAACGCACGTGATCCCCCCCCTCCTCCTTCTGAGGGATATTCCTGAACGTCCACTCAGGAGAGAGCGCCCACCCGGCCGTATATGTACAATGGGGTGGGAAGTAGTTAAAGTAGAACTATAGGCAAAACTTTATTTTTATTTTGGATAGCGCAAAGGAAGGGTTACAACTCCTGTCAGATTCGAGATCACAATTTTTTAACAATTGCTTGTGCAGCTCTAATATATATATATATATATATATATATATATATATATATATATATATATATATATATATATATATATATATATATATATATATATATATATATATATACACATACACACACACCCCTGTAAATCCGGGTGGGGGCACGAGTGTGCTCCGGTGGCGGCTCGCTCTTGCTGTGATCACACAGTGGGAGGGAATCAGCAGGTACCACAGGCTCGATTTTCTGCCAATCATCAGCCATCTACTTTGTTTACATAGCCAGATTGCAGTTCTGTCTCTCTGGCTGATGATCGGCGAGTGCCAGCGGACATCGTGTCCGCGGTACCTGCCGATTGGCTCCCACTGTGTATAATCAATCGGCACGTACCGCAGACTCGCTGTCCACGTGCACCCGCCGATCATCAGTCATGTAAACAAAGTAGATGGCTGTTCTGACAGGAAGGAACCTGTGTCATTGCAAAGCAGGGACTAGGATCCGTGTCTTCCCCTAGTAAAAGCACCTCACACAGTTAACCCTTTGATCACCCCCTGATGTTAACCCGTTCCCTGCCAGTATCATTAGTACAGTGACTGCATAGTTTTAGCACTGTTCACTCTATTAACCACTTCCAGCCCAAGGACGTCATATGACGTCCTGGACTTTCAGTGGGGATATCTGAATGATGCCTGCAGCTACAGGCATCATTCAGATATCCATCTCTTCAGCTGGCGAATCCCTGCACCATAAGAACGATCATAGCGGCGGTTCCACCGCTTGATCGTTCTTATAGGCGGCGGGAGGGGACGCGCCCCCCCTCCCGCCACCATCCGGTGCTTTGCCATCGGAGACCCGGAGAAACGATCCGCCGGCGTCCGATGGAAACCATAGAGTAGACTGGTGACCAGATGGTCACCACCAGTCATCTCTATGATCGTCGGGTCCTGGAATGTAAACACAGCCGCAATCGCGGCTGAAAGCATTAGATCAGTGACATTTTTTTCACAATCTAATGCTTTCCAGCCTGGAGGAGAGATGTGGGGTCTTATTGACCCTGCATCTCTCCATAAAGAGTACCTGTCACAGTGATTCCTATTACAAGGGATGTTTACATTCCTTGTAATAGGAATAAAAGTGATTAAAAAAAAAAAATGTCAAAAAAAGTGTAACATGTTAGGTATCTATTTACTCGGCATAACTTCATCTTTCACATTATACAAAAAAATTGGGCTAACTTTACTGTTTTGTTATTTTTTTAATTCACAAAACCGTTTTTTTCCCCAAAAAAAGGCGTTTGAAAAATTATTGCGCAAATACTGTGCGAGATAAAAAGTTGCAATGGTCTGCTAAAAAAACATATTTAGTGTTTGGGGGTTCTGAGTAATTTTCTAACAAAAAAATTATGATTTATGCATGTAGGAGAGAAGTGCCAAAATAGGTCCGGTATGGAAGTGGTTAATGTCACTGGTTTCCAATGTCCGACGCAATATCGCAGTCCCGCTTATAGTTGCTGATTGTCGCCATTACTAAAAAAAAGTATAATAAAGAATAAAAACATCCTATAGTTTGTAGACGCTATAACTTTTGCGCAAACCAATCAATATACGCTTATTGGGAATTTTTTGGGGCTTTGTTAGTGTTAAAGTGGTGCTCGATTTATTGGTGCTTTGCTGGGTTAAAAACTCCTGTTTTTTTTTTTTTTTTTTTTTTTTTCCTTTTATATTTTTTTGTATGTTGTTTTATGTAAGCCACCTTAGGAATTTGTGTTTAGCAACTCGTAAGATAATTACTTAACCCAGAGCGTAAAATCTGCTGATATTTGCAACCTTTTACATAATAATCCTCAAACCTCTCCCTGACTTTTGCCTTGCTGTTCTCTGCGGCCTGTTGCTGTTATCTTTGGCAGACAGTGGCAGAAGAATGACAGTTGGCAGCTTTGATCGGTGTGATCGGACAGGAAGTCAGCTGAGTACTGGAGAACATGCATTCCTCTCTGCCAACTACACAGCTTCATTTTGAAGCTAAACTGCAGGAAAACATCTAAATACACAGATGAAATATATTGGAGAGCTGTTTTCCTGCCAGTGATTTGTATTTCCGTCCATCCAATCTTGATATTCACGTAACTCTTTTTTTTTCAACTGAAACTAGGTGGATGCAGTATTGGCCTGATTTTGCATCTGTCTTCCGCCACCTGTACACTGAGAACTAACTGATCAAAGACTGCTGATTACTCTGGTATCGGTCTAAAGTGAGCAGAGAGCCAGTGACTGTCAGTAGCTGCCTATTTGCTCTGCACCTCCAGTGCTCACCTCACCGGAGTGCTGGACTGTCGAGGGGGCAGGAGTCCTTGCCTTAGGCTGAGCCAGCTGCGGGATCTGGGGGGATCCTGATGTTAGATTTTAAATTTATTATTATTTTATGTGATAAAGGTTTCTGAGAATTAATATTTAAACATGGCCATTTTGAGGTTTCTTGAGGACAGACGAAGGTTAGTTGCTGTGTAGGTTACATGTATTTTGTATTTGTATTTTCTACGTCAAGACTATGGGCTCTTTCACACGGAGCGGACCGTTTCCGGGTCCGCTCCGTGTGTCTCCGTCGGCTCAGCGGGGATCCCCGCTCAGCTGTCGGCGGATAGGGCGGTCCCCGCACACAGTGCAGGGACCGCCCTGTCTCTGCTCCGCTGTCCCCTATGGGGAACCTGATGCAGACGGACCATCTGTCCGTCTGCATCAGTTCCGCTCCGCCGAACGGAAGAAAAATAGGGTTTCTTCCGTTCGGAAAAGCGGATCCCGACGGACGCGGACGCTAGCGGATGCTCCATCCCCTAACGGACGCGATCCCATAGGGATGTATTACAAGTGCGTTAACGGATGAGCGGAACGGACATGTGAAAGGGGCCTATGGGTGGAGATGTGTTACTTAATATATACAAGTGGGTGTTACGTTTGACAGGAGCTCACCACCTTTCTTGGAGCTATTCTAAAAGAAATTATGCTTAGCTTGGCTTTTAGAACAGTATAAGAATCCATGTGGTTTGAGTAGCTAGCAAGGAAACTCTGGGGTCACCCGACCCTACAGGGAGATGGGGGTAGGAAGCCCACCCAGCAGGAAGCTTTCTCTATGGAAGCCGAGCAGAAAAACGTACCATCATAACATCTATTTCCTCCTTCAGAAATTACCATCCTACCATGTGTTATCAGCTGTCATTATGTAAGCATTGACTGTTTGCTTGCCTATCTGAAGAATAAACCTCGTACTTTGGAAGAAAACCTGAGTCTTGAATATTGAGAACAAAGCGC